>NW_005313734.1:0-940 GCF_000412655.1 Myotis brandtii
GCATGAATCCGTGCACCGGGCCACTAGTGTGATGATAAGGATAAAAGCAGAGGTTGGAATGATGTGCTTTGGAGATGGAGGAAGGGGCCACATGCAAAAGAATATAGGCATCCATTAGAACCCGAAATAGGCAAGACAATTGATTTTTCGCGGGGAGTTTTCAGAAGGAACTAGCCCTGACAACACCTTGCCTTTAGCCCAGTTAAACTAACTTTGGACTTCTACCTCTAGAACTATAAGAGAGTATATTTGTGTTGCTTTAAGACACAAAGTTACAGGAAAAAATACAATAGTGAGGAAAACAGCTGCACAACAACGAACTCTTTTTGAAATGATCAGAGAAGCATTTGTAGGCATACGACTGGCACATCTGTGCTCTTAACGTTTTGAAGTAGGAGGCACCTCTAGGAAAATTTTTTACAGTGTCTGTTCCAAGTCTGCTCTGGCCTCTGCCCATCTCAGCCTCTGCAAAGGGCCTCAAACACCACATTCTTGAGACTGTTGGTTTCATTCAAAGAGGAACCCTAATTCCCCTCCTCTTATACATCAAATATGTCCATAATTTGGCTTCATTTCTCCTTCCCTCCTCATTTCTAAGTGTTGGCATGCATCCCTTTTGCCACTGGAATGTTCTCTCATTTTCAACAACAGTTCAGATACCATGCTGGCATTACTAGCTATGTAAGTAAATGCTCTGTGCCTCAGCTCCCTTGTCACGAATGGGGACCATAAGAGCACCCACCCTGACAACCTCCAGGAATTATTGTAGGGCCAAACAACTTAAAACAGGTAAAGCCCTCACAACAGTTCCCAAATATTCATTCAGTGCTAGTTTCACTATTATCTCTGGGCTCCCTCTAATTGGTTTCTCCCATCATCCTAAGTATATATCAGAGAGACATCCTAAGTCTCTCTATCCTTGAGCAAATCATAAGTTCAC
>NW_005313735.1:0-940 GCF_000412655.1 Myotis brandtii
AGTTATAGGGAAGCCTTTCTGATAAAGTGACATTTAAAGCGGAATCTAAAGGAGTGATGGGAAAGAATGTTCCAGGGATAGAAAGTGGTGCATGCAAAGGCCCGGAGGCAGGAGGCTGTCCCTCCCTGTGAGGAGGAGAATGGTGGGCCATGAGCTCAGGAGGAGGAGGAGCTTCTGCCATGCTGATCCGGAAGCCAAAGACAACCTCTGCTGTGTAAAGGCAACAACCCCATGTGGCCAGAAAGTCCTACTGTCACCAGTGTGACCGACTGCCCTGGGGAGCTTATACTTGAAATCTGTTTCATTTTCTATTATTTTCTACGTTAACCCTTCTTCGCATAAGATAAAAAGATAAAGTCCCCAAACCTTTTGAAATTATAAATAAATGTTTCTTCTGCTTTAAAAAAGGGTAGGTGGCAAGGGGCCAGATCAAGTTGGGTGTGGTAGGTCTTCATAACTTCCCTAGAATTCCCTCTAAGGTAGCAAGCCACTGGAGAGTTTTGAGCCCATAAGTGACATGATCTGCCACTTTGATAGGGGTCATTCTGAAGGTTATGTGTGGAATGGACAAGAGGAGAACAGGGGTAAAAAGAGAGCAGTGAGGAAGCTGTTAACAAAATCGGGGCAAGATGAATTTGTGATTTAAGAGCAATACTAGGTATTAACGGGGAAAGGCTGTGGCAAAGGGGATGCATTACTGAATGCTTGCTGGCAAGGATCAAGGTGGTAAGGGACCTTAGAACAGCATTTCTGGGAGCATCTTCTACACTGACATGGAACTTGTTCAGCATGGGTCAGGATGGATAGAGGCGGGAGAAGGACTGTGATACAGGTTCTGAAGCCGTTCATGAGTGAGGGGATATGACTAAGAAGGTGGTAGAGGACCTAGAGGACAGCTGCAGAGGGCATAAAGAATGGGTTAATTGATGTCAGGTGGACT
>NW_005313736.1:0-940 GCF_000412655.1 Myotis brandtii
GGGAGAGATTGCTCGGGGTGGTCTGAGCACACAGGGACTGTGTGGCTAACTCCCAGAAGGGAGGGTTGCACCCAGATCCCTGCTGGGGTGGGGAGTGTCGCTTTGGAGGGTCTGGGCCGGGAAACACCTTCTCATGTCTTGAGGACCATGGGCCCCGCGAAGCTCTGAGGTTCACGGAATTTGACTTTACTGAAATAACAGTATTTATTATTCTTGGCCACAAGGCCCAGGTGCTGGGGCCTTCAGGAAACCATGTCACCTCTCACCTGCAAATGGGCTCCCTGTACTTGCTCACCTCTTGGAGGTGCTGTGTCACCCAAGCAGTGAATGGTGGGACGGAAAGGCCCTTTCGTCATCTGGTGGCCGCCTCAGCCTTCCCAGCTGCAGCAGTACCAGAGCTAAGTGTCCACTGTGGATGGATGTCCGTGGCCCTGGAGAGCAGTCACCCCTGGGCATCCACTATGGCATAGTGGCTATGCAATCAGCAAACTAGAGGCCAGGTGGGCGTGGAGGGGAAGTTTGGGGGGACCCGGGCAGTGCAGGTAAATGCAAGGGCATCAGAGTAAGAGAGACCTGGACTCTGATCCCAGTTCTGCCCCCTGCTGGCTGGGTGGCCTGAGGGAGGTGGCCTGACCTCTCTGAGCCCGTCTCTCAGTCAGGGTCGCTGTGAGGATGAGCAGGTGCGTGAGGGAGGACAGCTGCCACCAGGGCCTGCCATTTCCCATCAGGTCTTACAAACTCAACGCCATTTCCAAAGTGCGCGGCACCTGTACCCCTGGCGGGAAGCCAGGAGAGGACTTTGGGGGGGTGGTATGTGGGCACTCTCAAATGTGTGGAGTTGGGTACAGAGAGGAGGGCCTCATCCAACTTGTGATTTGGAGTGTTATTAGAACGGGGCTACATTTTTAGAAAGTGAGTCCATTTAGAAATGACAGTAACT
>NW_005313737.1:0-940 GCF_000412655.1 Myotis brandtii
TTTGTTTGTTTGTTTGTTTTCTGTGCAGGTGCTGGGTGGATAAGTAGCATCCATCAGCTCCCTCTCAAATTCATAAAGCCCATTTCCCTAGAGCCCATGTCTCAAAAAGTAAATGAAATATGGCCACTATACAGCAGGCATATTAAGTGTCACCCTTGACAAGCCATCACATTAATTCATTGCATGGGCAACTAACATTAATGCTGAAGAGGATAGTGTCCATTTCTTTGTGTTGGAGGTCTTCCTAGGCACCCTCAAAGTGAAGGCCTGAGATACTGGCCTCTACATGAAGGAAAACGGCTTGGCCATGTGGAAACTATCAAATGTTAGCTCTTCTATTTTCTTTCAAGAGATGTATGTAAGAAGCTCAGGTATCTCTTCTGAAGAAGGAAAAGGCTGTAAAGCCTGAAGCTAGAGGCCAGAGGGTCAGCAACACAGGCCCCATTAGCACTGTTGGCAGTGGGACAAGCATGCCAGGTGCCCCTCCACCTCAGTCCCCACTCACCCGTGAGGAGTTGGTGGAGCTGACTGGGAATCTCAGTCTAGGAAGCCCTTCAGGAGTAAGGTCTCTGAACATTTCCATCTGGCTTAATAATGCAAGAAGGGATAACCATCTAGTATCCATATACGGCAACAATAGCCTGCCTGGTACTACGCTACCTAGCTTTGTCCTTGCTTTCAGCGTGTTTCTTCAGCGTGGACCCAACAGTGGGACAACCAAAGTAGATCCATTCAAAATTAAATAAATATTAATTGACTACTATGTGTCAAGCATTGTTTCAGATTCTGGAAATAAGGCAGTGAACAACTCAGCTAAAAATTCCTGCTGCCATGGGGCTTTAATATAGGAGGAGGGGAGCTGGCAGAGAAGAGACTGGTGGCTGCTGGAGGGGACAGAAGTTGGGGGTCTGGGTGAAAAAGGTGATGTGATTGAGAAGTA
>NW_005313738.1:0-940 GCF_000412655.1 Myotis brandtii
ATATGCCAGGGGAGGAAAGGTCACCCTGGGGGTGAGGCCTCACCCTACAGTTGCCCTTGCTAGGCACTCGGGGCTTTCCACCCTGGTGACCTTCTGTACCTGGCCTACTCTGCTCATGCATGTCTAACTGCCTCCTACAGAAGTACAAATACTAACACGTATTATTCACAGAGGGCCTAAACGTGCTAAAATGCTATACGGATATGGTGAAAGATAAATGTAAGGAGTGGTGATTAAGTTAGTACGGACATGCACACCTGACAGCTTCTCATTTTTCAGTAATCTTTAAAAAGAGGTCATTTACTTGGAAAGAACCAGGTACTTGGCAGCATAACTGTGCTGCAGCTGAAGCTCTCAAACCTCTAATCTAAAACTTTGTATGAGGAAACACATTCCCTTTGTTATTTAAGCCAGTTTGAAGCAGCTCCTGTTATGTGCAACTGAAAGCAACTCTGCTTTAGATCAGATGAGATAAAGGTTAAAAGCAGAAAAAGTGACATGTTCTCATTGAGCTGCTTGAAATGTGGTCTGAAGAACAGCAACAATAGAATAGTAGCAATCCCTTGGAACGTGTTAGCAAAGCAGATTTGGGGACCCCAACCCAGACCTGCTGAATCTCTGGGGCATGACTCTGGGATCTTTATTTAAACAAGCTTCCCCAGGGACTTTTACAAGTGCGGAAACTGGAGAAGGACTGCAATCCTGGGAAGCCCTCCATTTGCATTTCTAAGGAGCCACGGTGTTGCTGAGGCGGCTGGAAGGCCGGCCAGCAAAATATTCTGTTTCCTCAGAGGATGTTGAGGCAAACACTTCTGAGATTTGAGGAAGGCATACCAAATTTTTCTACTGACCAGACTTAGGCCCTGACTGATTCTCAATTAATTCAAGCTCATTTCTTCCCAAAAGAAGAGGTGAAGCAGCTGGGAGATGATTTCTTCTC
>NW_005313739.1:0-940 GCF_000412655.1 Myotis brandtii
TTTGCATATTAGCCTTTTATTATATAGGATAAGGAAAGTAATTTCCCTAAGGTAAAGAAATCAACAGAATTTATATATACTTGATAACAATTTGATAACCACTTTCTTCAAAGTCTCTGTATATGTGACATAAAGAAAATAACAATTAGATGGAAAATATGCAAAACAAGATCCTATTTTATTTGCATTTCAGAGCAAGCAAACTGACAATGCAATATTACTTTGCTGATACTATAGTGCAAGCAAGAAATTTAGTCACACTTTTGATAAAAGAGATCGCTTTAAAATTCTATACTTGTATAATTTGGGGAGTCCTACACATAGAAGTACAACATTTCCCATAATGGTGTTAATTACTGCACAGTATTCATAACCTTTAGAACACCAAGATTAATTCAAACAAAAATAACAGATGGTCGTTCAGGAAAACAAACTTTTATATTGCCTTTTTTTTTTCTTTTCATGTGCAACTGTTAGAGAAAGCCATGTTAGAAGTTCATTGAGACCTAATTATGTATTGTTTTCTATACTGCATTCTGCATATTTTATCTCAATAACTATATATATATATAAATTTTAGCTTAAAAAAGAAGAATATTATCCTGATTAAATATCATGTTGGAAAACATATCTTATTTATCTTGGCAAAAGTTCCATTCATTTGATAAGATAAAAGAATAGACTTTCCAAATATAAAATGTATTTTAGGTCATGATTTATTATTTCATGCTCTATGTTTGCTTTTGGAAGTTGACCACTTTGGGAGAATTCAGATGAGAATTCAAATGAAAATACTAACTGGAACTTGAAGCAAGTGACATCTCCCTACATCAGTTTATACCATTTCTGTAAACAAACAAAATCTGGGTAAATTTACAAAAATAATTGAGAGACTTTCAGGGAGATACACAGAGGATCTCTCAAGGGAGTGGCATCATAA
>NW_005313740.1:0-940 GCF_000412655.1 Myotis brandtii
CATACTTTAATTCACACTCTAGCCATGCAAGAAAGGTAAGGAATGTCAGACCCACTTTCCTTTCATTACAGCCTAAAAACTGAGGTGTAGAGCACCTGGACTCCTTTAGCACATGCTGTTCGTAGGATGCTTTCATCCATTCCACAAGCATTGACTGAGAAACTATTACCCCCAACTGGCTGCCACACATGAGGATACAGCTGAATACGACTTGATTGTAGCATTTCTTTTTATCGGCCCCATATTGGATTTATCTGAGTGTATTTGTTTTATACCTTCTTCCTGATTATCAGTTCCCTGAGGGCAAAGTCTCTGGAAAATATTACTGTTCCTCATCACAGCCTGGAAGTCGTACAGGAGAACAAGCAGCAGAGACCAGGCGTGCGGCCTGGGTTTGCCTAACCTTGGCTGCAGCATCAGAGCTCAGGGATCCAGCTGCAGATTAGCCCAGCGTCTGTTTCTGATCAGCTCGGCAGCCATCTTTTGTGCCTGCTACTCATTTAACCTGACAGAGAGTACAGCCCCCTCCCTCAAATCAGTGTAAAACCACAACTGCAAGCCGTTGAGACGTGCAAATTCAGTGATTGCACAATGGCAAGTATGGCTGTGCTGGGAGGCAGTGTCTTCCAGACCCTCCAAGTCCAGGTTCACCTGTATTACACATCATACTGGCTGTGATGGACACAAGGGGACGACTGACCCTCCAGCTTCACCCACCCTGACAATTTCAGCACCCCGAGGATGACTTTGAACCTGAATGCTTCTGAGGTCTCCAATGATCAAATCACTTGGGGATTTGGCAAGACGGAGGAGCTACAGGATCGACTGGTGGTGATGTCACAACCATGCCAGCACTGCCTTCTAAGTGGGTGCCTGCCTCTTTGACTAGCCCCCACCCCATCTTGCTTTATACATGGTATTTTATAATAGCCAAAGCGAC
>NW_005313741.1:0-940 GCF_000412655.1 Myotis brandtii
CCGCCTCCTACCGTGGCAGCCAGCACAGTGTCATCATCCCCGGAGCCCTGGTTTGACACCTCTCCTCCACGTTTCATCTGACGGCTCTCACGCTGTGCGGATGGCTGATAGGCCCCATAATCCCCTGAAACCAGGAACCTCCCTGATGGCATGACCAGGGGGCCATGAGTCTCTGTACCCTCTGTCCTGCCCTCCACACGGCTTGTGTGTGAGGCTGTCACTCCTTCCGCCAGCTGCTGGCTTCCATTGGGACCTGCTGGTGGGACATTTTCATAATCTGGGCAGCACTGAAAGGACATCCAGGGCTGCTCCCCCTGGGTGGCCCCCAGGTCCAACTCTGCCGTGTTGACGTAGTCGTTTGAGGTCTGAGAAGAGCCTTCCTCATCGCTGAGTGGATCGTTGCCCTCAGTTCCTGGAGGCAAAAATCGGGCGTAGTCACTGGCATGGTCCCAGCCCTTGTCTCTTTCCTCGGTGGATTCCAGCTCCCGAGCACTTGGGCGGGCAAAGAGGTTCCCAGTGGGGTGGCTGGGAGAGGCCAGCAGCTCAGCAATCTCTGCTGCTGTGGAGACATTGACGTAGTCTCTGGAGTCCTCTGAAGAGACGCTCAGGTCGTCTCCAGCTGCTCTGACGTGGACGGAGTGCGCCGAGGGAGTGAGGTTCTCATACATCCAGGGCCCCATGGTGTTGTCGTAGATGCCCACGGAGTGAGCCTGGGCTCTGTGCACCTGGAGGGCATGGCTGGCTTGGGAGGTCTGCGTGCAAGAAGAGAAAGCCAGGGACAGGGCAGAAGCAGAAACAGGGACGAAGCCTTTCCTCTTCCCCACCCAGTACTTCCATCGGATCGTTCCTCCACCCAGTTCTCCACCTCGGAGAAGAGTTCTGAATCAAATACAAGACTGCCCTGGCCGGTTTGGCTCAGTGAGTAGAGCGTCGGCCTGTG
>NW_005313742.1:0-940 GCF_000412655.1 Myotis brandtii
GCATATATATTGAGAAGTGTTATGTCTTCTTGATGTATTGTACCATTTATCAGTATAAAAGTACATATTTGTCTCTTTTTACTCTTTTCATCTTGAAATCTATTTTGTCAGATAAAAGTACAGTGACACACACTTTTCTCTGGATACCATTTCTTGGGTTATCATCTTCCATCCCTCATTCTGAGTCTATGTTTGTCTTTGTAGCTGAGATGGGTATCCTGAAGGTTGATAAGTAGAGTTATTTCTTTTGTTTTCCAGTACACGGTGCTACAGTGCAAATTTTGTTTTCTCTTACCTGCAGTACTGGAACTTGTGGGACTCTGTGGGGTGATGTTGCTTCAGTGTGGAAAATGGCCAGTATTCTCCGAGGAGGTGGGCATCCCTTCTATAAGTGGTTGCCTGAGTCTCTGGGCAACACCTCTGTGGTGGTGTGGCCAGTGATGGGAATCCAAGTCTGAGTTCCAGCCCTGTTTTCCTGCAACCAGAAGAGTCAGCTGCCCTGCACTCTTTGAGGTGTCCCTTCTGCCTTTACCAGGTTCCACCGCAATGGGTAGGGTGGGTTAGGTGGGGGAGGTAAGCTGGTTCATTTGGAAATGAACATCTGCAGCTTTATTCTTTCTACTGGGTTTAGCTCAAATGAGAATAGGCCACTCCATTTAAAATGTTGCCTCTGCTCCTTCACAACTTTTTTCTACTGCTGCTGCCTCCACTGGAAATGGCAGGCTACAGGAGGGTGGGGGGGAGGCAGGCTTGTGCATCCGTGGCTTTTTCTTTTTCCTTGGTGATGGTGGCAGTGCTACCCTTTGCACCATTTTCTCACTGTCTCTATCCCTGGGTTCAGCATCAATGTGCACCAGCCTCTGGTCCACAGAGAGGAGGCTGCACCCCTACTGCACAGCTATACCACCTGCTGGAATTGCTGGACTGCTTCTGCAGCTCC
>NW_005313743.1:0-940 GCF_000412655.1 Myotis brandtii
TGCATTCTGGAAATAAATGCAATTTCATGGAAATTTTCCTCCATAATTTAACTTGTGGAAAACTCAGTAAAAGTTTTTGCTTACATGACAATGTTCGTATTTCTAACTATCTTAAAGTGAACTTTTTTCATTTTTTATCAACAATAACAATTGATAGGAAAAATGTAAGTTTTAAAAATTATGCATCTTGTATCTCTCTATTTTGAATAATGAATCAGCATGAAGATGATAGGTCCACAGAGTCGACAGTTTTTAACTTGAAAATGTAATGGTGAAGGATATCAGGGGAATATATTTGCTGTATCCCTGTGTAAAATTTGCATCTATAGTGGTGACAGCAGGTATTGACAGCTGGCTGGGGTAATCTAACACCTGCTAATAAGTTGCAGTGCCTGGGAAGGCTCTGGAATAGTTATCAAAGGATTATAGAAATTGGATTTTGATTTCTTCCTCCTTAGTCAAGTTCAGGATGTTCTATAAATCTGCAGTTGGCACACTGACATTTGGAATGGTAAATCTTTGTTTTATCCCTGTAAAGGTTTTCAATGGGAAAGATTTGTTTTTTAGGTTTGAAAAATCTCAATATTACGAATGACAATTAAAATGCATGTTTGCTTTGTGAAAGCAAATTGGTTAATGAGAATGTTTTTAATTTAACTCATTGCAATATCTGTATATGTTTACACTTGTATTTGCAGCCCACAGTTATCACTGTGAAAAGAGAGAAGGCATAAAAAAAAATGGGATAGAATTTATCACTTTTCCAATTATAACCAGTTTGGGCCAGATGAAATAAGAGTTACTGAAGTAACAAAGTAGTTGATGTGATTATAAATCAGATACTTGCAGACATTGCCTTTTCCCACATGTGTCTATGTGTCTTCATGTTTGAACTGAACTCTAACCTAGTTATAGGAGCCCTTAGCTTGAAACTGTACCT
>NW_005313744.1:0-940 GCF_000412655.1 Myotis brandtii
AAATCTGTTGCACACTCTCCTTCATGCTGAAGACATGTCTTAAAATATCTTGCCTTTCTATGCCTTTAAAACAGTTGACTAAGTAACAAGATCCAACCTCTTTCTTCCTTTGCACAAGGATAGCTGTGACCTGGGTGGGAAAAGAATTATGGAGGGGTGGAAAAGGCATTTAACCCTTACTGCTAGAGTATAATTCATCATAACTGCTATAGATTAGCATCATAAAAATGATCAAAATAACAGTAATAGATGAATTAGAGAAAGTAAAGCTCCAGAAAGGATTTTAGAGGTTGCTTTGGCTTCTTCTTCTACTTTTTTTTAAAGTGTTAATTTGTGTTTCCAACATTGCAGATCACTTTTTGTAAGAAAATTGTAATTCTGGATTAATGAAAACATTAAAATAGCTCAGGCAGCAAATCAAGTACCACTGACAAATGACTGAATAATGAATGAGTGCAAAAAAAGGAAGCCATTTTACCAAAGAATTTCTTCACTACTGGATATGAAAGGCAGGCGAACATTTCTCTAATAGATGGCAGGGTTATGTCACTCTTTGCTGAGGAAAGACATCTGTGTGTTTCCCAGGGAGAGACCCTTGCCACACGGATCATTTTCTTGGTGACAGCCCTGACAGGTTTGACATGTGTTTCATGAAGTGTTCTGAAAGCAGTCAGCAAGAAAATGTACCCTTTGGGGCTGCTGGAAAGGAGACAGATTCACCTCGTAATGTTTCAGCTTGTTAATTCATACACCCCTCCCCTCCCCCCAAAAAAGTGTTGATTGTAACATCCTTGCAGATCTGCTACTTATGTGTGGAATTTCAAAAATACTCATATAACAATAACATTCATAAGGTCAAGTGACTAAATATGATCCCTTAGCCATCTTGCTCTTTTCACACTATCGGCATTGTTGTAGCGAGGACACTAATTTCTAGGCA
>NW_005313745.1:0-940 GCF_000412655.1 Myotis brandtii
GCCTTTTTGAGAAGTAAACCTTTGATATCCCCATACTCCGCCCCACTCATCTCCATGAAGTTGCTGGGTTCAGAGATTTTTATTTGTATCATTACTGTCGTTTCCCTCTCACCTCTTGTGATTGTCCATCTCATGGGGGTTCCCTTGCTTTCATTGCATCCTGGGAGGACAGGAGCCAGATTTGTAAAATGTATTTCTATATTATCGCCATCTCGTGGGGTCCTGACCTATGCTTGACACTAAAGAGAGGTTCACTGAATGAATCCATGAAAGGATTCAGCTTGATCAAAGCATGTTTGGATTTTCCCTCCAGTTAAGCGTTACTGTGAGCAGAGGAGAATCCGTGTTGTGTGCAGAAGGCTTGCTCATTTATCTGCTTTAGGGAAACTCGTACAGCTTCTCATTCCAGAGGGAGAGGTAGTCAGGTACAGTGGCTGCAGATGATGCTATTTGCACAAGGCTAGGTGATATAAAGCAGGCATTTAAAAATAAGATGGGTTTTTGACATTGTGGTCAGTTAGAGAGATAGATTCAGCCTTCAAATAATAAAACACATAGAAAAAAATCCGTTTCAGAAAGAGTTTTCATCTCTATAGGAGATGAAACACTTTTAAGTTGAAGGCAGTTTCTTTCCTCGTTGCAATATAACGAGTCGAAGATAGTCACATCTTGTCATTTGAAGAGTGTAAAACTGGGTTATATGAGTAACAAAAGACATCATGCATATGTTTGTGCTTAACAAATAATAAATGTTTGAAGGATTATTCTCTATACATAACAAAGGATTTTCCAAGTAAGAGACCAAGGGATAGATTTGCTCCCAGGTCATGCTTGAGATGGGGTATTATATCTATGTATTCATTAGTTTACTGGGGATGGATAAGGATTTTAGCCTCTTTAAATCCTAGTCAAGTATACCAGCCTAAAGTGTTTTTTTTTT
>NW_005313746.1:0-940 GCF_000412655.1 Myotis brandtii
CCCTTACAACATTGCTTCCAGAAAGATCCTCCTAAGAAACGAATCAAGCCAGAGCATTATCCAGCTTCTACATTGCCATTCTCTCCCCCCTCACTCCCCCAGTTTGGGATAAGTCCATGCCACCCTGCTTCCCCGCCCCTGTTTCCCTTCAGTCCCAACTACAGGCCAGGCACCCGAGCTTCAGTTCTGTTCACATGTTCTTTTCCCACTCTCCAGAATGGCCTTTGTTGCCTAGAGAGCCTCTCAGCTCCCAAAACTCAGCTCACAAGTCATCTTCTAGATTATTTCTTAACATTTTTCCTGGAAATGTATATTGATCTCTCCTCCAAGGATCTCATAGCACTTTGCACATACCTCTGGCACAGCACTTATCTTATTGTATTACAATGATGTTTTGGTATATCTGTCACCCCAGCAGATTGGGAGGCTGTCTTTGTATGTCTCCTACCAAGTAAAACATATAGAAGGTGTAGAACAAGTGTATATTAGATTGATTATTTTGGAAAGTCCAGAGAAACATATTCTTGCTCCTGAACATACAGTTCTCTATAGCAAGCCACTGGCTTTGCTTTTCTTGGTCCTCCCTAGAATCTCCCCCAAATCAAATCCTATGACCTTTTCTTCATATGCAGGTGTGTTGATTGAACCCTGTCCCAAAGCTGGGAAGGGCCAAATGTTTTTCTAAGGGTAGCTCTTTTGTTGCGGATACCAAAAGGCAAGATAATAATTTACCTTCTGCTTCCTCTCAGAATTTGCCTCATTGGTCAAACCACGTCATTACGTTGTGAGGCTTTGAGAGAAAGAGTCCTTCATTTTAATTCTTTGCATGATTAAAGTCTTTCATTTACCATTCAATTTAATTAAATGGCTTTTATGATTTAATTTTAGTGAGGGAAAAATGATCACTCATTAAAATGATGATTGAATGATGACTTTTTTT
>NW_005313747.1:0-940 GCF_000412655.1 Myotis brandtii
TGAATGTATGGCTGTTAGAGATATGTATGTCCCCCTGGGTCTGGGAAGTCTTGCCCCAGCACCCAGAGGAACTTGCCCCTATACTGGCCACTGCTCTCTGGATGCCCTCCTGGAACCACGACTGGGCAAAGGAGGTTTGGTTGCCAGAAGGTCAAGCAAAACAGACAAGGCAGTTAAATTTCCTCAAGACCACTCAGTGCCTAAACTGAAAAATTAACTCCCTATTCCATCTGCCATCTCAAATTCTGAACTTCCATGTAGCACAATGTAGCTCATCAGAGTTACTAGGAGCGTAAATGACAATATAAAAACACTCCAACATTAAAATGCCAATGCAAAGATGCCCCAGATTTAATTCTCAGTGTGAATTTCTCTGCAACACATTAAACTCCAGCATTTAAATCCTTTTACAAGGAAAGTTCTAAAACACTAAAATATAAAATTAAATAAGCTCCAAAATCTGAAATTTTAAAGTTAAACTGAAGTTCCAATACATTGAAGTCCCTCCCAGTTTCTGATTCTGCTCAGTGCTGGCTGGAGGGGTTCTGCGGGTCAGGGGGAGTTGGGTTGCTTCAGCGGCCACAGCCTGGGCCGTCCCTAGTGGGAATGAGTGCGGTTCCTTCAGTGCCTCTGAAGTGATGGTGACCAAGTCTCTCAAGAGCCTCATCTTGAAGCACCCAACGAGCTAACGTTAAACCCAATAGATTGATGCGGTGCAAGCCACACTCAACACATCCCTGGCTCTTAGCGGTTACCACAGCAAAGGTATATCCCACAGGCCCTGTAGGTGGTGCTGCAAAGCTCAGGGGAGAGAACCAGAGAGTGAAGAACGGAAGACGTGGGCCAAGAACATTTTCCCATTCTGCTAGGGTGCCCTCCAGGCACTGTTAGCCTGAGGTCTGGAGCCCACTTAGACTCAGTAAGGTCAGCCCTCCCCTTG
>NW_005313748.1:0-940 GCF_000412655.1 Myotis brandtii
GTGTGCCCACCACCCATCTATATGTGCACCAATAAGATGCACTCAACCATTTTGATGGGTTATTATCAGTACTCACTCTATACTAAACAATAGAAATATGCATTACCAACAGAATGGGAAATACTTTATGGAGTGCATTCATGTAATAGAATTCTATACAGCAATGATAATTATTGAACTACAGTAACACTGCCACTTTTAAATAATGTTAAGCGAAAATAACCAGACACAAAAGAATAGACACTTGTAATTTTATATACATATAACATTAAAATTGACTTAACTAAACAACTTTTTTATAGAAGTAAAGATAGTTGTTACCTTTGGAGAAGAATGAGGGGTTAGTGATTGAGAATGAACATAAAGGGATTTCTGGGCTCTGGATATGTTATATTTCTTGACTTGGTGGTATTTATTCAGATAATTCATTGACCTGTGCATATATGAGTAGTGCACCTTTCTGTATATGTGTCGTGTTAAATAAAATGTAAATCTCTCTAACTCCTATATCATCTTTTTTCTTTCTATTAACATCCAAATTTAGGGAGAAATGGTACATATTTTCTCTCTGCTTTCTCACCCCCAACTCCTTCCTCTGCCAATTTCTAATTCTACATCTCTCATTAACACATTTCTCAAATGCCTCCTGATTATCTTACTGCATTTTAGAATGCTTTGGGCAATGCATGAGCACTGAGTGGGCAGTGAGCTGAGACTTTTAATCTTAGACTACATGCTTAGTCTGAGCAGTTTATACAATAAATTCAAGTTTTATAATGAGTTTTAAAGGTATGTATAGACCCTATCTTCTCTTTCACAACCCATGTGTCCTTTCTTTTTAATGGACATCAAATATGTTACTATCTGTTCTATATTAGGACCTGCTTCGGCATATTTAGTTTTCTAACTTTTCAATCCTGCTATGAGTCTTCAGGCACTA
>NW_005313749.1:0-940 GCF_000412655.1 Myotis brandtii
TTTTTCATCCTTCACAACACAATGCAGTCGTGTAATTGCATTTTTATTTGTTGCTCACTCGTAAAGCCCAGTTTCCCCCATAGATTGCAAACATCATAATCCTGGCGGTCCTAGACTCTTCATCATTACTGTGTGTCTGATGCCCTGAAAACATGAGTTTCACAAAGTAAGTAACCAAATTAGCTGTTGGTGTTCAGCAAATATTGATCAAGTATAACAAGTGAAAGTATGGGATTTTAAGTCAGACAGACATGGATTTGAATCCAGGCTTTATTACTATATAGCAAGTCATTTAATCTTCTAAACATCCCTTTTTTAGCCTGTAAAATTTTTAGAAAAATGAAGAAAACTAAAGTATTGTAAGTATAGGGTTTTGCGCAGTGCCTGGCACGTAACTATTACAATGGTGGTAGGAATCGTTGGTGATGAGGGTGCAAAGGATCAGATTGAAAATACTTAAAAGCAATAATTAATGGGCGAGGAGAGAGGTGTGTGAGGGAAGTGAGCACGCCCCAGGTGTTTTGGCTCCGGTGACAGTGGAGGACGGCACCTCATTCTGAATCGCAGGACTGTAAGCAGGTGAGATGAGAAGGTGGGTTTGTTTGATTCATAAAACTGCAAAGATGTACTGTGGCTAATCATCAGAGGAAATTGTTTGACCACAGTTCATACATAAACACCAAAAGAGCCAGCTTAGGGCATTCCTTTGGCCACCTTTTAAAATCAAGGGATTTAATTACTCTTGGGCAAATGACTGACAGGCCAGGAGGGAAGTGGTTACCTTAAGAATATGTTCATGTCTAAAATATAGTGACAATATAGCGTTTCGTTTTTAGCCTTCATGTGATTCCATTTTCAACTTTTTTAAAATAAGTATTCATTTGAGCAATGTTAGACATTTTTTCTAGTGAGGATCATTTCTATTATAAAATTTAAAAAA
>NW_005313750.1:0-940 GCF_000412655.1 Myotis brandtii
CCTCGCGGTGGAAGGAGAACCGGCTTCAGCAGCCTGGTACCTGCTCGCAGGCTGAGAACCTGGGCCTGGCCGGCTGGGGAGGCCCTGGCCTTTTTACTTCTTTAGTCTATATTTTCCTTTACTTTGTGATACTCACGATGTGCAAAAAGGTATATAAGTTACATATGACATCTCACAGCTCTGTACTCACCACCCAGTTTAGGGGAAAAAACCACGATCAAAAGCTCTAAAATCCCCAGTGTACCCCTAGTATAATTTTGTATATTTCTTATTTTTCTAGAAATAGCATTACATGCTGCAATACGCTTTCTGGCCTATCGTTTGTGATCATCTCCAGACTGCTTCTCTGATTGTATGTCCTTGGGTCACTGTCCAGCTCAGCCTGGCATCTTCTCACCTCCAGGTCCCCACACGCAGGCCTTCCCTGGCTACCATGTCTACCATATGCCTCCGTGTAATTTCCTCGTGTAGGTTTCTGCCGCTACTTTGCTGATCAATTTGGTTAAGTTGTCCTTTGGCCAGTGGAATGTCAGCTTCAGGAGTGCAGGGACCTTGTTTCATTTGCTTGCAGTTGCTCCTGGCAGAGTATCTGAGGCTAGTAACACCCAAAAAACTAGTGAGTCAATGTCCCTAACTGAACTCATCGTTCCAGGCCTCTTTTATTTCCTGTCCTGGAAATATGATGACACCACCATCTGCACGGCCACCAATGCCAGAAACTTTCATGTTACCTTGAACTCCTCTCTCTCTCTGTCTCTCTCCTCTCCCAACAGTCCACCAGTCGCCTGGCACTTCCATCTCCTAAAATTCTCCCAAAGCGCCACCCCTTCTCTGTGTTCCTTCCACTGCTGCTGCGGATTCCAGTCAAAGCAGTACCTTGACCAGACAGAGCTGCTAGACATCCTGTGTGTAAACACACAGAGAGCTTAAGTAGAAGGGG
>NW_005313751.1:0-940 GCF_000412655.1 Myotis brandtii
CTGACGCACCGAGCTCAAAAGGTTCGCCATCACTGGCTCCAGAACAAGGTATAGCTATCATTAAAATTACTGTGACATGAGATCTATATGTCAGTATAATGTGAGCATATATTTCTATATAAAATAAAATAAAGACCTTAAAGAGAAGCCGAGCTTTAAAGGATAGGACTATTTGTTTTTAATATGACTTCTCTTTATTTTAGAACTGATAGATGTCACACGCACCCTGCTGCTTCTAAACCCAGACTTTACCACGGCATGGAACGTGAGGTATGTCATTCTTATCAGTGATAAAATGAAGTTGTCCAAATTTCTGAAGACATACCAGCCCCATGAGTTGTAAAATGAAATATAAATCATATGTCCATGGCATCTTCTACTCGTTCTTTATAATAAGCCCATGAAAATTTTAACATACACTTTGCCCCTTTTTGCATATTTATGTCTGTTCTCTGTAAACTTCTTTCCTGAAATAAAAATCATCATGTTGAGTTACAGTATACCATTTGATACCTGCTTTTATTTTCCTTTCTTTTTAAGAGAGGTAGGGGCAATCAGCATAGTTGGTTGACAAGTAAGACCCTGGTTAGTATATTTGAGAAGCATTACAGTGTGTGGGGTGAGCATTCAAGGCCACAAACTTGTAATCTCAGTTTAGTCACTAACGTTGGGACCTCTGTGGGCAAATCACCTGCAGACTCTGGCACTCAGTGTTTTAGAGAGAGGTCATATTTTATTGATATCTTTAATTCTATTATTGTAGCTTTAAACACAAATACTTGATCGAACTATTACAATTCAGACCAGGTTCATGTTTTTCAATATATATGGTTTTTAAAAACTGGTGGTTCCTTAGACTAACACAAATCTCTTAAGAGGAAGGCAGGATACAAATTATCCTATATAATAAAAGCGTGATATGCTAATTAGACCAGACGTC
>NW_005313752.1:0-940 GCF_000412655.1 Myotis brandtii
GCTGAAGGCCAGGCCTCTCGGATCCCTTCACGTCGTGGGAAGAGATATTCAGGGCAATTGGCTCCCAACCTGAAGTCGCTAAGTCCCTCAGTCAAAGAAGAATTAGAGCGAATTGTTTCACACACACACGTTTCCCTAAAAGTAAATGGCAGGTGATCCACAGGCCTAGTTAACTGCTACTTCATGTTTTAGCGCTGGGTTCCTCACAGACACGGGATGCTGGGAATGACTGGTTCACGTTCTGTCCCGTCTGCGGCGGCTGATACTCACAGGCCGGGGGCGAGGCTGGCGCAGAGCTGCTCCCTGTCCCCGAACTCGCGCAGAAGCACGCGGGCCAGGTCCATGCCATCGCTGTCACTGCTGTCAGGAGACAAAGGGGGGGGGGGCGCAGAGCCATCAGACGGAGGCCACAGGCAGGTCTGACCTCACTGCCTGAGCTGGGCTGGCCACAGGCACGGTTCCGCAGCTCAGAGCCAGCGGCTGGTTCGGTTTTCATGGTAAAACCAAGCCAGGAAGGAGGTAAGAGGTTTCCTCCACTGACCGGTTTGCACCATAGGCACCCATGTGTGCACACCTGCCTCACGGTGTATTCTCTTCCCACCTTTTTGCTTAATGTGACGTTACCATCTGTGGCGTTTTTACATGGATTTAAAATGAGTTTCAAAGGCCGCGTATATTACATGGTGTCACGATGTTCACGTCTCTGCAAACGTTCTGTGCTGCTGGAGCTCCGGCGGGCGGAGCCTGCGCCCTGGCAGGCCCTGCAGGGAAACCCTCTGTGCCTGTGTCGCCGTCGCCATGTGCTCTCTCTCGAACTCCTGCTCCCAGGAAGGCCCAGCGCAGAACCCTGGGCGCGGCCGGCACACACAGGTCTCCTGGGCCGTCGGTAGCTCAGGCCCCCTGAGGAGAACCAGGCCGCCCACCGTTCCCTCGTGGAGGA
>NW_005313753.1:0-940 GCF_000412655.1 Myotis brandtii
ACTTATGACTTAGACCATAGTTCTCAGGTTAGAATTACCTGGAATGCTTTAAAATACATCCTAAGGCTCAGACCACTCCCTATCTCCAATATCGCTTTTCACTTACCTTAATGGCCCTAAGAAGTGGGCACAGGAGTCCAGTGAAAAAAGGCAATTGATTCAGGGTCAAAAATTCTCCTACATTCAAGCCTTTGGATTAATCAATTCAGCTCCTTACAAACCCCTCACCTGTAAAACGTAACACTCACCTATTCAGACTGTTGTGAGGATTTAAAAATATATACATTAAAGTTTTTAGTATAGGTAAAAAGTATAGAAGTGAAAAGGGGGGGAGTATTACTAACATTTCTGCTTTTCCTATTCAAGCCCTTTGTGAAATTTCCAGTCCTTGGGGCAAACTTAAAACACGAACCTACGGAGAAATTTTATTCACGCTTTAAACTAAAGCAGCCTTCATTAATCCTGCCTAGGTACCTTCACAGTAAGCACCTAGGCTCCACCCTGGCTTTTCCTTCTGTTATGCACAGAGCATGTTATGCACAGCGCCATGCTCGGGCCTTGAAGGGCAAGGCGTGCCTTATGCATCTCTACCTTCCACTCGGAGAGGATGCAATCAATGTTGCAAAACAACGCCGCAGAGAACATTTCATGTTGCAAAATAACGCCTCAGGGCACATTTATGAATATTTGTTTGCTATTCTACACTCTTCGCCCAAATGCCTGTTAAATTCAGGTTAAAGAGGAAAGCTAAAATTTTCCAATATTAAAAAAAAAGGCGGAAACTGTACATATATGCAAAGAACGTCTGTCTCTGTAATCTTTGAAATGGAAGTTTCAAGCCGTGGCAGCAGAAGGTAAGCTAACGTGACAGAAAGCTCTCACGTTCGGGAATTAGCCCCAGCCGGCTTGGCTCAGTGGAGAGCGTCAGCCTGCGGACTGA
>NW_005313754.1:0-940 GCF_000412655.1 Myotis brandtii
GTAGGAGTGCACACACAGTCCTGGTATTTAGATCGGCGAGGTAGGCACATGCGCCCTGGAGCTGAGCTGTCTGGGTTCTCCATGTAGGAGCCATGTCAACTCCACAAGGTGCTTAGCTCTTGTGGGTTATTATAGAAATTAATGAGCTAAAACAGATAAAGCCCTCAGGACAGTGCCTGGCACATAGGAAGTACTCCTTCCATGTCAGCCATTAGTAGTAGCAGTCCTAGTGGTGGTCTTCATAGCATTATGTTTGTTTGGATACAATAGAAGAAGCAATTTGTGTGTGGGGAAGGAGTATGCATAGGAAGATAAAATAAAAAATGAGTTAAGGACACATTAGGAGAAATAAAATTTTGGAAGGAGACACATGTTTGCATCAACTGGAAACCCACCAACCTATTGCCATTCAGTTTAATCTGATGTGAGATTGTGGAAGAACTATGGGTCCTGAGTAGATAACATAACCACTTTGAAGACCACAGTCATGAAACTGACTGAAAAATACCATCTATATGCCTATATTTGGATGTGTGTGTGTTCCATAAAGGTCCCTGGATATGTAGTCTAACTTCCTTCATTTGTAAATGAAAACATGCTCATCACAGAACTTATGTGGCTTGCCCTAAATAATAGTCACTAAAAGTGATTCAGAAATATTGTGTAGAAGATGCTTTTTATTATTTTATTGGGAAGTTTTCCATATATCTCATAAACAAGGAACAAAAAGTTATTTTGCCAAGTTCCAAAATGTCAAAATGTGCCTAGTAACTGTACATGATAAAGTAAAATACTTGTCAAAAAGAAAAAAAAAAGAGGAAGATTTGTGGAGTTAGGGAAAAGATCAGAAAGATTTGCAACACATGTTATAGCTTTGACAACAAAACACTTGGAAGAATGAATAATTATTATTTACATTGATGATAAGTGTTTGTTTTTT
>NW_005313755.1:0-940 GCF_000412655.1 Myotis brandtii
CTATGTTCTTTTCTTTTTAAATGTACATTTGTTGAGTGTATAGTCCTAAGCCAGATGTCACATATAAGTGGGACAGGAACAATGGGCTAGACACCAAAGTGCTGAAGTGAATCAATATTGAGTGGATAAAAATTACTTTTACCCCTTTCTTCATGACTTTTCCTTTTGTCTGTAATTTTTTACTATTTCATACTTCACAGGTAACTGCTTGGGATGTGTTTATACTAATCTGAATTCATGCTGTACTTTTAGATGATTTGTGGACATAGAGATATATTTAGAAACTTTTCACTTGTTCCAAATTTACAATTTTAATGATAATAGAATAAGTCTAATGTCTTCTTGGAAAAACTGTGATATGTCCCAGGTGTATCATGGAAACACTTATTGCTCTAGTGAAAATAAAAATGTAAGCCCTTATCTTCTTTAGGCCTAGCTAGTTGTACCTAAATTCCTCTGGTGAGGTTATTTTTACTTTTTAGTTATTTCTCTTTTGTTTGTTTATTTTGTTTTTTGCCCTTTCTTAGAGTCATAAAGGACTCATTTCTGAAATGCATTTGTTGTTGTTGTTGTTGCAGAAGAAGGATCTGGCGAGTGTATGGAGCGCCCTCCCTGTACCACAAAAGACTATTTTCAGATCCACACTCCATGTGATGAAGATGGAAAGGTATTGGCAGTGTTCAGTGCACTCCATTTCATGTTTGTTCAGCCATCTTCCCAATTTTAGCAGACTTTTATTTGTTGATGAGAGAGTTGAACGAGCTGATTTATAACACATGTATCTAAAGTAGTTCAGAGGAAATTTAATAATTTATCTTCTGAAGCCTGCCTTCCTGGCTTTGATTTTCCAATCTACTAATTAGTGCTGTGGGCAAGTTATTGGCTGTGCCTAAGTTTCAGTGTTTTCATTAGTAAAATAGGGATAATCTCTGTACCTATT
>NW_005313756.1:0-940 GCF_000412655.1 Myotis brandtii
ATGGAAGAAGTGGCATCCCTAAAGATAAAATGAATTAGTATCCCTAAAGTATCACATTGACGGCTACACACCTGATTGGACTGTGACATAACCGAGAAATATAGTGCTGAGAAATATATAGCCAAGAAAACTAGGCTACTAAGATTTTGGGAGTTGTTTTTGACACCAGCTAGTGGAACTCTACTGACTAATACACTGAGGCTGTGATTTGGTGGTGACAAAGCTGAAAACAAGATTTCTAATGTTCTGTCCTTACTTTCAATTATATATCATCCTTTAGGCAGAAATTATTTATCTTTACAGACACCCAAGGAATGTTTTTTTACTGAATACCTCCAGGAGAAGGGAACTTAACTTTTCAAAGCTTAAGTGAGAAGCTGTGGACATGGTCATCTTAAGAGTTTCTCAGTTTCTCTTTCCGTAGCATAGATTTTTATTTCTTCAGCTACAGCTGATGGGTAGTTGGGCAGTTATCCAATGTGAAAGAACTGTGCTTATTTTTTTGGTTGCTTAGAAGACGTGGAGGACTTTAGCAATATTTAGGCACCTCTAGACATTTATCAGGAGTCAAGGGAAATGACTCATTCTGTTTGGAAAAGACAGTCTCATCTGCTTTTAGTGATTCCTTTTATTCTTATCATTAGCTTAGAAAACGATTAAGAAGGCAATAGGTGGATGCTATTCCACTTGACAATCTGGCCTGTAGATTGAACACTGAATTCATATTAAACTGTGGGTCACTTGTCTCCATAAATTCACAAATGAGTCCCAAAATAATCTCATGTTCAGGTTCATGGGGTGGTAGGTAGAATGCTTCCTCCTTCAGGTCACTGTGGTAGACTCGTTGATATACCCGTTGTGCCCAAAGGGTGCATTCTGTTTCTTAGTTGGGAATTTGAGCTTTTTAGTGATGTTTCCTGTGGGATTTTTTTTGGGGGGG
>NW_005313757.1:0-940 GCF_000412655.1 Myotis brandtii
TGAACAATAAAGATTTAATTTAAAAAAAAAAGAATGCCTTTGATGGACTTATTAGTAGAGAGAATAGACACAGCTGAAAAAAAAATCTCTGAGCTTAAGGATATCTCTACAGAAACCTCCCAAACTGAAAAGCCAGAAAGAGAAGAAAAAAATGAACAGGAGAAATATTTGAAATAATGACTAGAAATTTCCCCAAATTAATGCCAGGCACCAAACTGCAGACCAAGGAAGCTCAGAAGACACCAAGCAGGGTCTGATCCAGGCAGTCTGGCTTTGGAGTCTGTGCACATACGTGCCACTTCAGGAACAAGATTGGGAGGAGTCAGATTCAGGAGCACAGAAATCCGTGGACTCCAGGTCATCTTTAGTGGCACAGTTGCTCTCTCAGCACTTTGGCCACCAAATCTTCAGCTTTCCCTCTTACTCCATCAGTTTGCTGACTAGAATACCTTGTGAGGCTTACAGGGAAACTAACTCCGAGGTGGGTGGAGTTGAGGTTTACCAGCAGAGAGGGGACACTGAGAGTGGTAATAGCTCACCTGGGACTGTAAAAAAATGGAAGAGAATTCCAGGTTTACAATTCTTGAAGCTAGGCTGCTGCATGGACTTTTTGGTGACAGATAAGACCTATATGTGGCCTGAGAGCTCCTCAGGCACAAACTCTGTTTTCATTTAGAATGCTAACCAATGGGGGGTTACATGGCACAGATGAGAGTCCATAGGCAATGAGTGTACAAGAGAAGGGGATTTATGGGGGATCTAAGATGACAAGACCTCAGATTTTGGGTCTATCCAGGGTGGAGAAAATTTGGAAGTGGCAGAAATGAAAGGATACCAGGTTGTGGCTGTTTACTGAGAGGGCAGACTTGCAGAAAAGAACAGAAAGTAGTGAGAAAGGAAAGGGCCAGCCAAGGCAGCTAAACCAACTCTACATGTTCTG
>NW_005313758.1:0-940 GCF_000412655.1 Myotis brandtii
TGGGATTATTGGGTCAAATGAGAGTTCCATTTTTAATGAACCTTGGAGTTTTTTAGCAGCTTAGGTTTTTTTTCTATCTTTTTTCTTTATTATCCTTCGTATGCTTTCTTTGCCGACACTTGTCTAGGTATTTTACCATCAAGTCTAGCTGGTGGTAAAAGGAAAATGAAGGCTGGAAATAAATTCTCCTTCATTCTAAGGGCAAGACTGAGCTATTACACACATTTTTATCTGCCCCATTGGCCAGAAAATAATCACATATTCCCACCTAGCTGCAAGGGAGGCTGGAAGTAGGCATCCTAACTGTAATCCAATTATTCTATCAATACTGTATAATGTCACTGATATTGAGTGATAATTATCTGATTCTTCTTAAAGAAGCTTTCCCATGTTTTATCTCAGCTAACATGTAAATCTTCAATTTGGGCTAATTTTATTTTCAGTTTATACATGAGACAACTGGGGACAAGAGAGGCAAAATGATTTGCGCCAGGTCACCAAATGAGTCAATTATGTGAGGAATGAGTTTTGAAGGGGAATTAATTTTATAAATTCACTTATGAATTTTTTATACTATAAATTAGTTTTTGTTTCCAGATATAACTTCATTGCTGTGTTAGAACTGGAAGACAAATTCTTATGCAGTGGAGACCCTGTGTCTATAAACACCCTTTGTGTCATGTTCGAGCTGCTCAGCTACAGTCATGGCCATAGAGATGGGGGTAGTTCTGAGAAATGCATTTTTGGGTGATTTTGTTATGTGAACATCATAGGTTGCACCTACACAATCTAGATGGTATAGCTACTACACATCTAGGCTACACGGCATCCCACCACTGTAAATGCGATCCATCATCGACAAAAATGTCTATGAGGTGCATGACCATGTTAGGAATTATTACTGAGAATATTACCAAACCCATTTTTTGACATTTGCACA
>NW_005313759.1:0-940 GCF_000412655.1 Myotis brandtii
ATTAACAATAAAATAATTTTAATAAACAAAAATGGCTTACTGTTTCTATGGTAGTTCATTTATTAACTACTACTTACAAAGCATCATGCTAAACAATTTTTTTTTTCATTCAATCCTCACACTTTCTCTAGGAGAATTTGTTAGTATCACCATTTTACTAACAATCTGAAGTTAGAAATCTGATGAAATCTCCCCCATCATACGGTAAGTGGTCGGGGTGCAAACCCCCATCTGTCTGAGTCCCAAGCCAGCACTCTTGGTTTTAAATATTAGTCCTATAGACTGTCTGCTCTCCAATCACTTGAAGGCACCTCTTAATATAGAAATTATCATACTCTACTGTACATCCATTCAATCAGACCCTCAGGGAAAACCCCAAAATCTATAGTCGTAACAAGCTCTCCAAACAATACTCACATATGTCCAGTTTGGTAACCCCTGTGTAACCAGAGGTGGCGTCAGCCACCACTTCTCCCAATGCGGGCTCTCAAACTGAACTGCTTGCTTATGAATCCCACTTATTTGCTCTGCATGCTTGAGAAAATTACTTCATCTAAACTGTGTCTGTTTCATTTTTAAAGGAAGGTAATAATAATGATAACTAATACCTAAGAGGTATTGCTCAATAGCCTGTTTTGAACACTTGCCATGTGTCAGGCTGAGTGTGGTCAGGATAAGGTCAATTAACACTTCATGACTTTCTGACAGGGCCAGGCACACAGTGAATATTTATTATCATCAATACAATAGGCTTTGGGGACAAAAGACCACAGCAGCCTATGGGCTCAGAGCAACTGACTTTTCATAGTAATTCTTTAAAACAGCCTAAATTTTAAATGTGGGCAGACTAGATGCTTCTCATCTTGATAGCTGGATATGATTCACAGTTGAAAGACCTGAGTTAAAATCTCACCCTGCCCCTCTCTGTCCTGGGACTGTA
>NW_005313760.1:0-940 GCF_000412655.1 Myotis brandtii
CTGAAATCAATAAAAATATGTATATTTTTAAAAAGAGTGTGAGTTTTTATTACCAAGAAAGCAATGTGATCTTAGCATTAGTAAAAGTATACAACAAAGGATGTCAAGTCCTGCTCTACTCTGTACCAATTAGAGCATACCTATAACATTGAGTCCCACAATTTAAGAGAGGTAGAATTAAACTGAAGAATATTCAGAAGAAAGTGATACTCATATGCACTGAAGGAAGTAGGTCTGTTTAGCACAGAAAAGAAGACTTAGGGGAAATATCTAGGCTAACTTCAAATATCTTAAAGAAGCAATCCAAGAAGAATAGCTGTTGAAATAATTTTTAATCCTTTTAACCCTGAGATGATATCATCTCATGTTTACATAAATTCCTCCAAATATTTGAAACTATAATATTAAAAATCATTATATGTGCTAGAAATTAGAGTTAGCACTCAACTTTTATCTCACCATATTCACACCATACTCATGCAACAATCGCCTATGAAGCCAATTATTTATAATAAATAACATAGCACTTACTTTTATTTGCACATTTGATGAAATATTTAACCAAGCTACTGATTTCTTGCATTTTTTTCTGCCTTGTGGCTTGTGTTGAGGCAGAAACATTTGGTTTTGCTGTTTTCAGACATTCTGTTTCTTTCTGAATATATTTCTGTAAAAATCTTCAGGGGAAAAAATGAAATTTTTTTAAATTCTTAAATTTAAAAAATTTAAATTTAAATACTTAAATTATTATAATAGCTTCAAAAAGTTCTTCATGCCATCATAAAGAACATCTTATAAATCATAGTTTCAATCAATGTACCAACTAAATGATATAAATTTCTTTTTCAATGCCTTAGCCCCAGAATACCAATTTAGAATCTGGTCTGCTCTTAATCTCTAACCTTCATGATTTTCTATTGTTTTATTTACTGCCTGCTTT
>NW_005313761.1:0-940 GCF_000412655.1 Myotis brandtii
CCTCTCCAAACCCCATCCTTTTCAGTTTTTATGGAGGTTTCATTACAAAGGCATGGTTGATTCCAGGGGTGGAGGGCCCAGAGCCCAACTTCCCTGCTAAAGGAGGGTGCCTTGCCCTGAGAACAATAGTCAGAACCTGTGGATTGGCCATTGGTGATAAAGTAACTTCCAGCCCCTCTCCCCACTCTAGAGGTCTGGGGGTGAGACTGAAAATGTCAATCCTCTGATCATATGATTGGCTCCATGGCAACCACCCCCTATTCTTAGGTACTTTCCAAAAGTCACCTCATTCACATAACAAAAGACACCCTTATCTCCCTCATAGCTTAGGAAATTCCAAGACTGTTAGGAGAAAAGGGGAGAAAGACCAAAAAAATATACCTATTTCTTCTTATAGGTCACACATCACAATATACATTCAGTAGCATAGCAAGTCAATCATAAAAATGGTCATGTAGGTCATATCCATTGATTTGAGAAGATATTCATGATTTTTATGAGAAAGAATCAGGTTTTATACACACTTATTTTATTAAGTAAAACCAGGAGGAAAGGAGAAAGAAAGGGGAGTGAGAACTCAGCAGGATCTGTAAATATGGTTAATTCTGGATGGCGAGTTGTTTTTTGTATTGCCCTATACTTTATCCGCTATCTAATATTTAGAGTGAATATATATTCTGTAACTAGTCAAAGATGTTTGAGCATGTATAACTTACACAATGAAATACAGAGCCCTGGAGGCTGTGGGACGGTTCTGGACAGGGCCTGCAGGTCCAGGTCCCACTTCTGGTTCTGCCTTTAGGACATTTAGGAAAGCCAATTAGCCACCTGAGTCTAAACTTCCCACCTTAAAAATGGAGAGGTTTTTAAATTCACTGATGGCTATAAAATTTGGATTGATAGATTTCCTAAACCTCTACATCTCACTAAATTAACTATC
>NW_005313762.1:0-940 GCF_000412655.1 Myotis brandtii
AAGAATAATATTAGAACATTCAAAGTGATACATATATAAGAACATATAGTGAATTTCTCTGAAAGGTGGGAGAAAGAAATAATGAAAAAATGGCACATAGTGAGACTTCAACTGTTTTGGGAAAGTTATAACATGCATATTGCATATATTATTTTAAAAATGTATGTTAGCTATATGAAGGGATGAAAGAGGATTTTAACAGTTATTCACTCTGAAGGAAAAACAAAGGCTCTAACTGGAGTGGATGGAATGCATTGAAAAATGTCAGAGACATCATTGTGTTACATCCCTCCAGATTCAAGGACCATAATGCAAGAGAAATGGCTGGGTTGCCTTCAGGCTGCTCTTTACAAACTGCTCTGTAAATAGTTGTAAAAATTCTTAAACTCCTTCTCTCATTCTATTGGCATTGATCCTTTTGTTCTGGCATTTTGTAAAACACTTATTTACATGTTGCACTTATACTCTAGGGGCTAATTTTGTGAGCTTCAGAACAAAATTAAATATGTTGGAAGATTATGTAACCTCAAAAGTTATATTTAAATGATCAAGAGGCACTAAGGCAAAATGTCAGCAGGATTCACAATACTTTGCTAAGATACTAGTTCTATATAATAGAAAATATAGCCCCAGCCCCAGACTTATCTCCCATTAATATGTAAATACACAGACATTGCAGTATGTTTCTTTTACACTTTTTTAAAAATAAGAATTGAGCTGCACTTATGCATGAGGCTGTAGCTCAAACTGTCTTATTGCACATCTGAATTGTGATGTCTGGAGGTTTTAGGATTTGATGCACAAAGAGATGAAAATCATAACCAGAGATCCATCTGGAGAAAAGTAAGGCTAAGCAGAATCAGGAAGGGTAGAGGAAGATGTGTGGCCAAAGTCTAAAGCAATTGTATTTCATTCCTTGCATTATGCATTTTGGATCACT
>NW_005313763.1:0-940 GCF_000412655.1 Myotis brandtii
TAAGAAGCTGGCTCTACCAGACACTGAATCTGTTGATGCTTTGATCTTGGACTCCACAGCTTCTAGAATAGAGAAATAATTGTTTGTTGTTTATAAGCCACATAGTCTATGGCATTTTTGTTATGGCAGCAGACTGAGACAGACAACTCATACCAGGAGGTACAGGAGCTGCTGTAACAGACACCTAAAAATGTGGGCGTGGCTTTGGAACTGGGACATGGGCCGAGGGTGAAAGAGTTTGAAGATGCATGTTAGCAAAAGTCTCCATTGTTGTTGGACCATTGAGGATAGTTCTGGTGAGAGCTCAGGATGAAAAGAGAAGAGCTGTACAGAAAATCTTGATCTTATTGAATATGTAAATAATCTTGAACAGAACGTGGATAGAATTATGGATGGTAAAGGCCATTCTTACAAAATCTCACAGTAAATAAGGAACATGTCATTCAACAATGGAGGAAAGGCCACCTTTGTAATAAACTGGCAAACATTTTGGCTCAACTGTGTCTGTGTCCTAGTGTTTTGTGGAAGGTTGAACTTGCAAGTGATAAAATTGATTACTTTGCTGAGAAATCTCCAAGCAAAGTGTTGATGGAGCAACATCGTTCCTCCAAAGAGATTATAATAACATGCCAGGAGAGAAAAATAACTTGAAGACTGAATTGATAATCTAAAAGGAAGTAGAAATTAAATATTGGGAAAGAAAGAAAGAAGGGAGAAGTAAAACTATCTCTGCTTGAGATGACATATCCAATATGTGGAAAAGCCTGAAGGCTCAAGCAAAAAAATGTTAGAACTAAAAATTTAATTCAGTTGCCCTAGCCGGGTTAGAACATTGGCCCTGCAGCCTGAAGGGTCTTGGGTTTGATTCCAGTCCAGAGCACTCCCACACAGCCCTGGTTGGGACATGTGTGGGAGGCAACCAATAGATGTGTCTCTCTCA
>NW_005313764.1:0-940 GCF_000412655.1 Myotis brandtii
CTCCTGCACGCCCCACATTGGGGATCGAGCCTGCAACAGGGGCATATACCCTGACCAGGAATGCAACAGTGACCTCCTGAGCCACAATGGTAGGGCTTGACCACCTTTTAAATGCAAATTCCACTTAAAGAGATAAAATATGTAACTCCTAAGGATTCTGGTTCCCACTTAGCTTTCTTCTTTTCTGTCACTGTGAGCTTCTATACTAGATGGCAAATACTTCCTCTCTATCTGTGTGTAAACTGTGAGCTCAAAGAGCCCAGAGGAGAGGTCCTAATCATGCTTGGTTCTCAATGCTGAATACAGAACAGAGGCTTCACAAGTAATGAATACATTTATCTTTTGACTTTTTTCTAAGTGACATGGGTGTCCTGGAGTTGCATGAATCCCCTCAATAAATGGGTAAGACAGAGCAATGAAAAAGAGAGGGAACAATGCCTCTCTCAAAGAGCAGTAAGTGCCAAAAAAGAACTTTACCCCCCAAAAAAGTAATGTCTGGGGATTCAGGGGAAACAGAAGCAGGGCACAGACTGGGCAGGAAGCAGAGAGAGGTACTCTCAGACTATTAGTGTCACAAGAACAGATGAGAAGACAGTGCAGAGGTCTAGAGTACAAGAGTGACATGCACCTGGTCACTTAGACTATTAGTGGCAAAGACAAGCCACAGAAGCACATTTTTCTGAGGGCAAGGTTTGTCTTAGCTGAATTTCAGCTAGACTCTCCTCTGTCCTGAGGATGCTGGCTTGCTATCACTATTCTGTCTGAAATTACAAGGTTTTCCGTTCTAATACCTGCCCCATAGAAAGGGATGCTGCAATTGCTGGAGAGGATGGAATGCAGAAAAAAGAAGATGCCATTATTGTCAAAACTATAACTCAGATGCCCAGGCTACAAACCAGACCAACTTAATCAGAATCTGGAGGAGGTAATGACACCCAGG
>NW_005313765.1:0-940 GCF_000412655.1 Myotis brandtii
CCTAGCCCTAGCCCTAGCCCTAGCCCTAGCCCTAACACTAGGAGGGGAAGGATATTGGGAAATCTCGCAGGGCACTCAGTCAGCCAATCACCTTACAATGGACAGTCTCCATGACTGCTGGTGTGAGGACGTTTCCATGCTGGGCAGAGGTCATTGTTAGGTCAGAGCACCTGCAACTTCAACCCAGGGAATCCTGAAATGGTTCTGCTTTGATCGTGCAAGAAAAGCTGTCCTTTTCATGAGATTATAAAAGGTTTATAGCGTACCAAAACCATATCAGGGGATGCAAATGGTTTTGACCATCCTTTGCTACCCTACAGCTTTTAAACACTATTTAATCGACTGATCAATTTGGCTAAAATCCTAATGGAGGAAACGCAGGGACCAATGAACTGGCCCGCAGTGAAGCCACTAGAAGGGCCTGTAAGAGTCCTAAGAAACTACAGACCCTCAGACCAATAGACGGACATTTAAATATTCATATGCCATTAAAGTGAGTAGCAAACAAACACACCACAAGCAAGATCTTATATATTTTACACTGTCAGCCTATGAATAAATTACAATAGTGTTATCGATCGCTGAAATGCTGAATGCCTAATAACGACAGGCAGGAAGATTTAGACCAAAACATAAGAATGAAACTTTCCTATTAATAACATGACACTATATTTTCTCTTCTGATGCACAAGTAATAAATATAATTTCTCCAACATGGGGCTCAAGTTATACATTTATTCCTTTCCATCCATTTCATTTAAAAGAGAACTTCTATTACAGTAACCATTTGGCTAGTAGGTATGCCTAGGGGAGTAGTTAACTGGAATTTGCCTTAACCAAGGAGTTAGCCTATTTATAAATCAATACTGCCCAGGAAGATGCAGGATACCTGGATCTAAGTCAGAAAACCCTTTGGCAGGAATGCACAATTATGTGAATT
>NW_005313766.1:0-940 GCF_000412655.1 Myotis brandtii
GATATTATTAACCAATGTCACCCCAATACATTTAATTAAGAATGTTTTAGTGAATGAAATACATTCTTGTATATTTCAGTTTATATGTTACTTTAAATTCTCACAGACTCTATCCCCCAAGGCCATCTTCATAACATATATGCATTTAAATCAATTGCTTTTGACAATTGAGCTAGATTATCCTAGTCATGGGGGTGATTCAGGGCAGGAGGGCAAATTCAAATACTTCCACAGGTCTCTCTTCTCTCTGTAAAGTGTTCTTATCATACATACCAGGGTACCACCTGAAGAAATGATAGCATCTGGCAAAAAACATGGCCCTAGAAGAGCATCATGGGTACAGAACCCACACTGCACATGGAACCACTAAGGCAGGATGGAGGCCTTGCTTCTAAACAGTTATGTACCCTTGGGAGAACCTTTCCCACTTTTGGGAAATCAGCTTCTTTATCTACAAAATGGAGATAATCAAACTGGTTGCTAAGGTTTGTTTTCAAGATAACCTGACATCATAGGTATGAAAGCACTTTGAAGCTATAAAAAATCATAACAATAAAGAGTGGCATTATTATTTTTACTTCTTTTGGGAATGAAAAAATACTTGATTTTCAACATTAGGTGCAATGTGGTTCTATTATTCTAGATGAATGAGAGTGATCCAGTGTGGGACTTTTTGAAGAGAGAGACTTGGGTTTGAACATCAGTTCTATGTATAAATTGTAATCTCGCCAAGGCTTTTATCTAAATCTTGGAGTTGGAGATAGTTGCATATAAAGTATAGAGTTTATAAGATTAAATATAATAGTATTTTTCAGTTGAATAATTGTACCTTATAATTAAGTGCTTGTCATGTGTCAGTAGTAATGAAATATTCTTACGATTTCCACTTTAAATGGGTGGAGGGACTGATTATTAGAGAGCACCTTTCAGATAATTGCAA
>NW_005313767.1:0-940 GCF_000412655.1 Myotis brandtii
TGTGTGTGTGTCGCCAAATATCTAAATAACTAGGTGTTTGGCTACATCTGGACAACCGATTGAAGGGAGATGCTCTCTCCCAGCTCCTTGTCCCTTGTCCTTTTTAGAGTTGCTGCAGGCCCAGGTTAATGTGAAATCACGCCCTGGAGTTTGCATTTTAGGTCATCAACCCCCAAATTTCACAGTGTGCATGGACAACAACCTTAGGGAATAAAGATTAGAAACTTCGCAATCATTTCATTGTTTCAGCACCAAATCTCTCCGTATGCCTGAAGTGTATAAGTAGAAGCCCTTTCATCTTCATCAACATGATGCAGCCCTTTCCTTACATCTGTGTAGGGTATACTCTATATCAGTATTTTGTACATAAAGATCACTAATTACTGTACAGAGCTATTTGGCTAAAGCTGTACAACCGATGGAAGGGAGATGCTGTCTCCCAGGCCCTCTTCCCGTATCCCTCTCAGAGTTGCTGCAGGCCTAGCTTAGATAGAGAATTACTAACCTGGAGGGGCACGTGCAGCTCACCCATCTGGGAGCACACAGATTATTGTACAATAAAAGCCCATCTCCACTTCAAAATTCAGAAATCCCAAATGCCTGTTCTCCTCAAAACCATTTCCCTCTGGGAAGCCTGGGACACCAATCACAGCAGCAGCAGCTTCTCTTCCAGGCAGAAGCGTGGCCCCTGGCAGGGCACCAGCGTTAGGGAGACCCGTGTGCTCTGAATAACTGCCATGAGATAGGGTCAGACGCTCAAACTTGAAAACACTGGTAAGCATCAGCATGCTTTAAATTCACGGAAGAGTTTGCAGATATTTCCTTTTTCGTGGAGATGAGGTGCTTAGCCCTCTCCTGGGCACTGTGAGGGAGCACAAAAACTCTGGATTGGTACAATTTGATACGTGTTTCTTGGGTTTTGAGGGTAGAGTGCCTTTTT
>NW_005313768.1:0-941 GCF_000412655.1 Myotis brandtii
TCAATTCTTTTGGATTTTCTACATAGACAATCCTGTCATGTAATTAAAAAGACAGTTTTATTTCTTTCTTCCCAGTATCCATACCTTTTATTTCATTGTCTCGTCTTATTGTAATAGCTGGTACTTACAGTAGGAAGTTGAAAAGGAATGGTGAAATGGGACATACTTGCCCTGTTCCTGATCTTACTGGGAAAGCTTTGAGTTTCTCATTGGTAAGTATGACGTTAACTGTAGATTTTTTTGTAGATATCCTTTGTCCAAATACATAAATTTTTGAAAAATTATGTGTAGCTTCAAATACTTGGATATTTGCTATCATGTAGACAGAGCACCCATGACTATCCAAAGCCAGACATAAAAACTCTATTTGCCTTCCTCTAGCATTGCTATTAGAACCCCTAATCAATCTCTGTTCTTGAAAACTATGCTATATTAGCAATCTATTGCTATATCCTTCATTTTTCATCTTCTCTATATATGATTAGACCTTTTTGTTGTGTATTTTACTTTTCTTTCAAGAGCCCATCTTCCACTTGAAATATTCTTGTATATCTCCAAATAACAATGAATCCAACTCTCCTAAGTTGCTATGTGTCTATTATTTTATTATTATCCACATTTGACTATACATTATTTATTTATTTGGGGGTATACAGTGATCATTAAAACATGGCCAATTCTTTTATGACTTATGGTACTTCTAAAAATGTATTGTATATGCTTGTTTGTGTGATTTTTTTTTGCTTTGTTGGTTTATGTGAATTTATTTTTTAGAATTTATTTTGGGGCATATAAATGTTCAATCTAGTTTTCATACCATTGGTTATAGAAGGATTTAAAGAGATTAATTTTAATGACATTAAGGTGTAAACATTCCAGACTTTCAAAATGTATATGAATTTGTTAAATATAAAACCTCTAATGGAAACAGGTTTTTAGAG
>NW_005313769.1:0-941 GCF_000412655.1 Myotis brandtii
TTGACCATGCAGAGGAGCTTTATAGGCCAGATGCTTTTCCCATAACAGCATCTCCCTCAACAGCAATAGCTATCACTTACTGAGAATTACCTTGCGGAAGTCACTGTCCTAGATATTTGACCTTCTTTCACTACTGGCATGAACCATGCTAGAGGACGGTTGTGATACCATGTGACAGAGCACAAGAAGCCACAACTACTCAAGTGAGAGTCAGAGGAGTAGATATTCCCATCCCTTTTCCTGGAACCCTATTTTGTAATGATTTTAGGTAAACAGACTTTGTTTCCCAAATTTTGGTTAAGAAGAGCCAACATATAAACTGACACTACATTTAAATGGAATAGAATACATGTTGTCCTTGATGGGGTCCAGAATTTGATGGAATGCAATTGTCAAAACTTATAGACGCTAAAAAGAAATTGTACTCATTTTCTTTGGGGGAGAAAGAGTGAGAGGGAAGAAGGCAAAGGAAGGGATATTAAGTGAGCTCTGGTTTGGAAAGGTAAGTAGCTTCTGCTTCCCGTGGGGCTGGGCCAGGAAGAGGAGGCGCTGTCTCTACAGTAGATTATCTAAAACGTTCCCCTTGCCTGTCCTGGGGGATCTGCACTTGGGCATTTATGTGCACTTGCAGAGTGATGGAGGTTGTTTTTATTTCTATTTTTATGATATTTATAGCTGGTACACGCTATGTCTAATCCTGGAATTTATGGATTTGGGCTGACACATCAGTTCAGACGTTATCTCCTAGACATAAGCCCTGAGATCATGGAGCATGATGCAGTATTACAAGGCAGCAGTGATTTGCCCAACCATTTACAATAGTTTTCTCAGGAGGTGGCCTCTTTGTCTCTCAAGGAAATGACAAAACATCAATGAGGTTTCAGTTCAGGGGCTTGGAAGAAACTTGGAATCTAACACTCACTAACTGACAGGGATATTTT
>NW_005313770.1:0-941 GCF_000412655.1 Myotis brandtii
TCTAGCAAGACCGTCCATTTAACATGGAAAAAATAAATGAATGATTCGTCATGCTCACCGAGCACCTGTAACATTCAATGACTGGCCTCCCTGATGAAACCACTGCCTCCCCAGTTCTACTTCTCGTTCATCTCTATTCACCACACCCACCCACCTCTGTAGTCAATAGCATGATTAAGGAGTTCATTATTTCCCAGTTAGGCCATGCACTGAATTAGAGAAAGCTTCTCTCATCTCTTCTGCACATGTACAACCGGCTGGAATAAATCAGTATGATGTTAGGAAGAATGTTAAGTCATTGGGAGGTGCCTGACCCATTACAGCCAACTCAGAATCCTGGGGAAATTTCACTGGAACTCAGATCTCTGACTACCTCCTGATTGCTTAGGACAGTGATGAAGTAGGAGAAATCTGCCCACTGATGTCAACAGCAGTGTGATTTCAGTAGAAAGAGGCATTCCTACTCACCAGCGGCTGCATGGTCAGTGACTCAGTTGCCAGGTATCTTTCTCTGGGTTTTCACTCACAGACAAAAGGACACAGGCAAAGCTGAGGATAGAGAAAGAAGCCATGAGACTCCAATTTTATGCACAATATCCAGACCCTCCTGTCATGAAACTCCAGTGTTCAGCTGGGTGTGTTCCCTACTCCCAGCCTAACCAACAAACAGGCAGCGAGTCTTCAAGAAATGCAGAGGACTCTCCTCCTCCCCTAGGGCCACAAGAATGAAGACTATGAGTACAGTTTATAATAAAAAGCAAAGAAATACAGAAACCTTATGGATAAGAATATCAAATGTACTGAGCTTTGTATGCTAATTAGGCCATGGCATTCAGCTATTCAATTCCCTCCCTGATTTCCAAGTATAGTAATCCCTGACTCACACCATATGCAGACATTGGTATCCACCTGCAGGTAAGCACTGTGGAATTTCTCAGGTG
>NW_005313771.1:0-941 GCF_000412655.1 Myotis brandtii
TATCAGCTGATAAGTGGATAAACAAAATGTGGCATATTCATTGCCTGGATATATTCAGACACAGAGAAGAATGAAGCACTAATACATGCTACAACATGGAACAATCTTGAAAAGATTATGCTAAATGAAAAAAGCTAGTCATAACAGACCGCCTAGTGTATGATTCCACTTATAGGAAATGTGCAGAAGAGCCCATCCACAGGGACAAAGTAGATTGGTGGTTGCCTAGGACCAGGCAGAAGTGCAGGGGTTGGGAATTGACAGCTGAAGGGTACAGGGTTTCTTTTGGGATGACAAAAATCTTCTAAATTGATCATTGCCCAACTCTACAAATATACTAAAAACATTGAATTGTGTACTTTAAATTATACCTCATAGAGCTGTTAAAAAAAGATACACATAAGACTGAGGCATATTTTTCAAGTTTTGATCTACATTGGCAACTTGCCTCCAGAAAGGACGATTCATACTCACAGCAATAATAGTTTACACTTCAGTTATTTAAACAGTGATTTGCCACGAGTAAAGTTCCACAACCAGCTAGGATTTTTAAATTAGTCCAGAGTGGCTGGTTCATTAGTACGATTTTTGAAAATGAGGATCTTATCATCTTCTCATGCTCCTCCTCTTCATGTGGGAAAGTATAGCAAATCATCAGGAAAAAACAAAATAAGAAAATTCAAGTTCAGTTCAGTTTTGCTTCCAGAGTTTCCTAGAGTTTTGAGTTGAATATTTGAGTAAGGCCGAATGTATTTACTTACTGTAATGGATACAATAACAATGAGCTTATTTTCAAGCCCAAATTAAGTGAAGCAATACAGATGAACTTTCTGCTCTTGTCATTCCATCCATACTCCTCTAACGGATTAAGGTCACTCAGAAAATGAGGTAATATGCCATCATGGGTTCAGCAGTCAACCAGGCCTGGGAGGGATGAATTC
>NW_005313772.1:0-941 GCF_000412655.1 Myotis brandtii
AAATAGTTCTTGTTAAAGTTACCAGTAATACCCAGTTAAATTAATCAACTGGTCATTTCTGTCATTATCTGACTTGACTGATCTGAAACATTTTGACAAAATAGCTTCCTTTTACTTAATAATATATACTTCATTTGCCTTCTGGGCCCACAATACTACTATCTCACTAGTGGCTATTTCTCAGTCTTTTCCACATCAGTGAAGAAACATCATAGTATGAGATAGAGGGACATTTTAAGGAGTATATAGACTGTGGGCATTTGTGTAGAGGAAGGTTGAGAACTTGGGGCTAGGGGCCAAGGGTTTTCAAAACCTATACCACAATGTCCGTGGCTGGAATTCTAAGAAATCCAGCAAGTTTACATTCAAACCTGGATTACTTCTTATTATGGAGACATATTTGGGAAAGCAAGAGAATAGAACATATTTTACAGAAGTTTTTGTTAATATGCACTTATGACTATTTTACAACAGAAAAAGGGTGGAACAGCTAGAGATAATTATTTTAGTTAAAAAGCAAAAGTGATCAAATTCAACACCTGAACATCAATCTTGACAGTACTTCTCTGCTATAAGGTTTAAGTTTTAATTATTATTTATCGGAAGAATGCCAGAAAGGAAGGTGAATCATGTTTATTTCTCCCATTTTTCAGATAAACAAGCAGAGCAAGAGAGCATTGGCTGTCACCGACTTCAGCAGAAGAGCAAAGACTAGTTTTGCCCTTAGAACTTGGTTCTCCTCAGAAGCCATGTCAGCTTGTGAAATGAACTACTGCTCAGAGCTGAGACTGAAGGGGAAGCTGCAGGGTGGGCTTGACATGCTGTCTCCTCTTGTCCCTATATGACTCACTTTGAATAATTGTTTTTCAAAAATCAAAGAAATCTGATAAAACATACACTCATGCTTTTTCTCTGTTCTACCCAACTATGTGTTAACCTCC
>NW_005313773.1:0-941 GCF_000412655.1 Myotis brandtii
GAAAAATATCCTCGGGTGAGGATTAACAACAAAATAACCCCCCAAAATCAAACAATGAAAGAGTTAAGTGGACGCTCCTGGAATGTCTTCTCTCAAGCTGGTAAACCAGAAACGAAGCTACATCCCTGCAGAGAGTAATGCCCCTGTGACAGATTTGAAAGAAGCAGGGGTGGCGATACCTGTTCCAACTCCATTGAACTCTCCGAGTCAGGCTGGTCTTGGAGGATGGCTGCGGACCAGCATGAACTTAATCGCATGGTGAGTCCAATGACAGCTGCTGTCCCAGACGGATGTGTTCACTTGAACAAATCAACACAGCCCCTGGCAATGGGTACCCAGCTATTACCCGGCGAATACTTTTTCCTCCGTACCAGTTCGCAAGGACCTGGCAGAGCCAACAGTATTCTGTCGCGGTGTTTCCTCGGGGCTGTGTCAGTTCCCCTCCTTGCTGTCATCATATACTTCACAGAGACCTTATTGATCTTGACATTCAGCAAAGCATCACTAGCCCACATTATGCCGATTAGATTTGAGGAGCAGAAAGTGACATGTACTTAAGACGCCTGAGGAAGACATGAGTGAACTAGAGGATGGGAGATAAAGCCCGCAAGAATTCAGGGGCCCATCATCTCATTGCATTTTCTGGGCATTCGGATGTCTGGAGAATGGCAAGGTGTCCCCTCCAACGTAAAAGGCGAGTTGTTTAATGTCACACCACTTAACCGTGAAAAAACAACCACCAGCAGGCACAATGTGGAGAGATATGTACTCGGCAAACATGAAACCAAAGGAATCTAAGTAGCTATACTAGTATCAGGCAGGCAAGATGGTACTTAAGTGGGTGTCGATGTTGTAATTAAAAATTCATTGGTATAGCGATGCTTTAGACTTTTTGAATATGTTACATTTCACACCTAAAATAATTTTTTAAGTGCTCTGAG
>NW_005313774.1:0-941 GCF_000412655.1 Myotis brandtii
CCCCCCCCACCTCCTCCGTGTCTGTAAATCGCATTGTATTATATGGGGGCAAGCGCAGAGTTTAAATGGTTGTCATGTTTTGATTCTTTAATTATTCAAATGAAAGGTCTTGCTGGGAAGAAAGACAATGTGCCAGATTCATGCTTGTGAATTATTTTGTTTCTCCATTTTTGGCCTGTCTCCCATCTCTGAATGATATTGGTCTGGAAACCAATAATTACAGAATTTCATGTGACTAAATCCCTCTAAAACGGAGGTAAGAGCTCATGTATAATAGCGTTAACTAGGATGAACACTTCCGGGGGCTGTGGAAGAGGTCACCAAGGGTTAACGGACATAGACATACTCTCTAATTCTGTAATTCCTTCTTTAATTAAACGTCATGGTTGGTTCCGCTGGTGGTAATACCACTGCCTTCTCCTCCCAGTTTGATTTGTTTCCGAAGGGAGAATTTGTAATTCTGTGGGGGTATCATGGTTGCCTATGCTTGTTTCCCACCCCCCCACTTTTTTTAAACAGACAATGTTCATTTTCCCAAGGTTATCCTTGGGAGTTAATGTGAAGTCATTGGGAAAACTAAAGCTGTGGCTCCTAAGATCTAAAATTAGCCTGTGCTAGAAGAAATGAAATTGCTTATAGAGCAGAGAAACACTCAGGCACCTGGTGGGAGTTGCCATTTCCCTGTCATCACTCGGGGGTTTCTGCTGAATAAGTTGTGTATATTAAACAAATTTCAAGTGACTTATTCCTTCACTTTTATCTAAAACGAATTTGAAAGATGGATATAAATAGCCTAAGTAAATATTGACTGTATGCTTTAAAGTTTTAAAAGTACATCATGGTGACAAGGGAGAGAGGAGTGAATAGATGGAACCAGGGTATTTTTAAGCAGTGAAATTGATTTGTAGCCAACTGTAAATAGCATTTTAAATTAGTTAAAA
>NW_005313775.1:0-941 GCF_000412655.1 Myotis brandtii
GTCTTAAAAGTTGAGTTGCTAGATGTGAGGTCCAACCCTTCACTTGTCAGAGAGAAGCTGGAAGCTGGGGGGTTCTTTCCTGATTGTTTGGTGCTGTGCTAGGGAGGGGTTTTTGGTGAGGATGTGTCTCAGCGTTTTCTATCAATCTTGTGGCACTCTCTCATTTGTCCGTGTGCAGGAGTCCCTGAGCTAGTGTCTGGATTTCTTTCAGAGGGAATTGCTCTGTGCATGGCTGCACATTTGGTGCATTGATGGCAAGAGGAAAGTTCAGGAGCCTCCTTTGTCACCATCTTGTTCCCTCCTCCTCCACCAATTTCTTTCTAAGAACCATTTTAGTGGCATCCCATAAATTTTGATACCTTGTATTTTCATTCTTATTCAGTTCAAAATATTTTCTAATTTCCCTTGTAATTCTTCTTTGGTCAATGGGTGATTTAGACCTAACAAAGGGAATAGACTAGCGCTTCCCTCAAACAATTGTGAGAAAGTAAGTGAACTATTGTAGAAGTGACATTGGTTCATTGTCAGAAAAGATGTTTAGGAACAGAGCCTGACACATACTAATTGCTACATTATCAGCTATTATTTTTATTGCCAAATTTACCTTTGGGTTTCCTTATTCTGCTTTAAGGAGAAACCTGGATTTTCTCTTACTCCTGATACTATAAACCCTGGGGGTCATTTAAACCAATGCTTACTCTCTTACACCCTTGGTTACTACCTGTCTGAGATCAAATGCTTTGAGGGCACCGGCTTTCTTAAGTTGCCAAAATGAAATTGGTCTCTGTAATTAACCAGGCTCTTTGTAGGTAAGAGAGAACCACTATTTGTTTTTTGCAACTTCTGCTTGTTCTACCAGCCATGTGCCCTTTAAATTTTTGTGGCCAGAACAAGAAAACAAAGAACATGGGTGGTGTGTGTGTGTGTGTGTGTGTGTGTGT
>NW_005313776.1:0-941 GCF_000412655.1 Myotis brandtii
GAGAGAGAGAGAGAGAGAGAGAGAGACAGCATCACCATTCCTTGCCACACAGCCTTGAGTAAATTCTCTATCTGCTCTCAGTGTGGCTTTTATAATAATAATTGCCTGGGGTATTCAGTGAGACATGGCTTCGATGACTAAGCACAGGTGCCCTGCGGGGCCCGGGACACAGTGCCTGTTTGCCAGGTGCCCTCCCCCTTCTCATTGCTTCTTCATGCTTTTCCTGGCTACAGTCTTGGCACCCAAATCCCCTTAATGAGGGGGCTGCTGCCGCTGAAGGAAGAGGCAGTGGAAAGCCTTTTAAAAGCAGATGTTAGTGGAGAAGGAGTTGAACTTAGAATTAAGGAGTTCCCACCTATGGGATGAGCCCCCTTTGATCTGGCCATTCCTCTGCTAGGAAGCCCTCTGACAGGGAGGATATGTACAAAGATAGGACTTGGAGAAACTGCTCATCATCGTGTGGTTTATATTAGTGAAATACTGGGAAGGGTTTTAAAGTCCCCAGCAGTTAGAAAATTATTCATTAAATGAAGAATACATCATTTAAAAACAACGGTGGTGACATACTTAAGGGAATTTCATAAAAGACCAGTGAAGGAACAAAGGCAGACTACAAAATCACAGGATACAGTTTTTTAAAACATTATTTATATGTGTATAGAATGCATAGAAAACATCTGCTAAAGATATACATCAAAGCATTAATAATTATTGGCTCTGAGTAGTGGAATTGCAAGTGATTTTTAGTCTTGAAACTTTTAAAATCAATTTTTTACCATGATCGGGTGTCACTCTTATAAATAGAACAAAGAATATTTCCATTCTGAAAAGATAAGTAAATGCCTGACTCAACCCCAGATTACACACTGGCCCTGTCTTGCTGTTTGATGGCGTTTCTGCATCTTCCTCTTTCTTGGTTGCATAGAATGCAAGGACGGGGG
>NW_005313777.1:0-941 GCF_000412655.1 Myotis brandtii
GGAAAAAAATGTGAATTATAAGGGAGGAGGGCAAAGGTCTACTTAACAGCCAGTGTCTTCTGAACACCAATGAGTCTCTTTTTCCTAAGCTTACAAAACGATTCCGTGAAAATTTAAATTAATAGTAACTATCCCCATAGTAATTCCCTAGGACTGCCGTAACAAATTACCACAAAGCAGGCGCCTTAACACCACAGAAATGTATTCTTTTGTTCGGCGATCTAGAGTCCAAAATCATGGTGTGTGCCGAGTTGGTTCTTTTTAGAAGGAGAGTCTCTTCCATGTCTCTGTCTTCGCTTTTGATGTTGCATGCAATCCCTGGTGTTCCTTGGCTTGTGGGTGCATCATTCTAATCTCGGCTTTCATCTTCCCATGCCTCCCCTCTGAGTGTCTGTGTCTCAGAACTCCGTCTTTCTCTATAAGGACACTAGTCATTGAATGTAGAGTCTACCCTAAGTGTAGAATGTTCTCATCTTGATATCCTTAATTATATCTGAAAAGATCCTGTTCCCAATTAAGAAAACATTCAGAAATATTGGGGGTTAATACTCAGAGATACATTTTGGGGGGGCACTCTTCAATCCACACAAACACCCTGTATTGCAATGCAGTCACATTTACGTATGACAGGTGTGTCTTACGAAGCATCACAGATTAACTCTAGGCTCCCATACAATTTAAGTTACTTGAGGCGATGTGCCCTATTCAATAGAGCACAATATTACATAGGGCACAATAAAACAAATGAAATTAGAGATACCTTGTTTAATATAGGATAGTGTAATATTAGAAACCAGAATGCACACATTTCTTCTATCTAATTTTATATCAAGGGCAGGACACCTGTCTCTCTTTATCATTAATCTAAACTTAGTATTACATTGCAAAACAAGTAGGCTCAAGAGTTGATTTCTAACCTTCAGAGATTCATATTAGCATCC
>NW_005313778.1:0-941 GCF_000412655.1 Myotis brandtii
CCCTCACAAGGAGGAGCCTTCGAAGTGCGGTTTTATCGAATTGCCTGGGTGATTATGTCCTTCAGGCTTTAACATTTGGACTGGCTCCCAGAACCTGAGCTCCCCGCGCTCGGCTCAGTGAGGGAATGCTGGAAATCCTTACTTCCACTCTGCTGTTCAACGACTGAGGGCTGGTCTCTGGCGTGCAGAGGCATCAGTGTGTGAGTGAAAGAAATGTTCAGCTTTTCTGGTGATTCACTATATGACTACCCAGAAGTCGGGGTATTGTCCTTTCTCTTTCAAGAGTGGACTTGACATTGCCGGGCATCAGGTTCTCTGTGACAAGGGCCTGTAGAATAACCCAGAATTCCTCCAGTGGAGTTGTGAGATGGAAGGCCAAAATCGTGTTCTATGCTTTCCTGGCACTGGACTTGGAACCAGAAGGCCTGTCCCTACTGTTTACCGTGTTATCTTAATTTAAGAGGCCACTTTGAAGCTCAAAGTTTTAGTTTTTGAATCTATACAATGGGATTAATCACAGGGCTGTGGTCATGTACCCGAGAGAGAGAACATTTGTAGATGCACTCGATTCACACAGTGCTGTCCTCTGCACGTGTGAGGCTTCATTTGTCTCTTTGGGTGTGTGTCTTAGAAACCTGCTCTATGAACTGTCAGAAGACATCGACTCAGAGAACTTGAAGGGCATGATCTTCATTCTGAAGGAGTCCTTGCCGAAAGTCGAGACGCCGGTGAGTGGGTCATACAGAGTGGGGTCCCTGTGAGCATCGCTTTAATCTGCGTTTGGGAAGATGCTGGGGAGGGTTTTCAAGATGGTGTATTTTTTGTGGGAGACAATATCATCAAAGGTTAGGAATATCGACGTTGGTGTCGAACGGGCCTGGATTCTAGTGCTGATTCTGCAACCAATTTCTCCATATGTGAGGCTAGTGATCGAAGATTTC
>NW_005313779.1:0-941 GCF_000412655.1 Myotis brandtii
TTGACCCATGAACCAGGAGGCCACCGCTTCAATTCCAGGTCAGGGCACATGCTCAGGGTGTGGGCTTGATCCTTAGTAGAGGGCATGCAGGGGGTAGCCGGACAATGTTTCTCTCTCATAGAGAGCCTTCCAAGAAATACTGCAGTGGGCCTAGGCTGCCCACAGCTTAGCTGATTCCTTAGTAGGACAGGAGCTTGGCAGGGCAGGGCTGGGGCCAATGGATCTCCCCAAGCCAACACTCTGTGGAGGGCAGTGCTGGATCCTGATGAGATATCTGTCGACGATATGAGAGAGAGACGCAGTACATGGACAACAGCAGCTGTCCGTTTAACCCTCCTCCTGAAACCATTCAACCCAATCTCTCCCTGTATAACTCCAGTCCACTCTAGTCTTTGTCCCTCTGTTGGAGCTTAGGGTGAGTACCTGCATGTGAGATATTGTGTGCTGACCCTTTAAGAGGGAAATGTAAAAGATCAAAAGATAGGTAGATGTGAGTTGGCTACATCATTAAAAATATGCACTTGTCATATGTCTCAGGATTCACACAGGAAACAGATGTTCTCTATCCTAAGAGAGTAATTAAAAAGACTTTAATAAAGGTACAGTTTCCAAAGGGGTAGGCAGGGTAAGGAGAATAACAAGGGGATGCTAAAACACAAAGGGACTCCCAACAGTTGGAAGCCATTTCTGTCCCTGGCCTTGAAGTGAGAAGAGGAGGAGCAGTTATGAGAACCTGCAATAGCAGATGTTGTGTAGAAAGCTTGCATATTGGAATTAATGGCCATGGCTGGAGGGATGCAGCCACTGCTGCATACTTGTCAGGGAGGAATTCAGCAGTAAATATTCTGTCCTGTGTCTCCCCCTGACCTCTTATCTCTTGCTAATGTATTTTTGAATTAAAAAAAGGTGCCGGACTTAAGAGACCCTGGATGAAACAGTTC
>NW_005313780.1:0-941 GCF_000412655.1 Myotis brandtii
GGGGAAGGAAGGCCTAATCTTGCATGAATCTTCATGCATTGGGCTTCTAGTTATTAATAATGCTACTAAGAGCATTTGTGTGGAAGTTTTGTGTAGACATATGTTGCAATTTACTTGGGAGTTGAATTACTGGGTCATAAAGTAACTCTACATTTCCCTTTTTAAGGAATTCTCACACTTTTTCAAAATGGTTACACTATTTTACATTCTTGCCAGCAAAGCACAATGGTTCCGTTTTCTTCACATCCTCACCAATACCTTTTATTGTGTGCCTTTATGACCATAGTTATTCTAGTGGGTGAGGAGCTTCATTGTTGTTGTTTTTTACCTGCTCTTAAACTTAGAATTGAACAGGAGTCAAGGAAAATATTTTTAATGGAATTGTTACTACATTACTCCAAAATTTTCTCTCTCTTCTGGGAATTTTCTTTCCCATTTTACTTGCCTTTCCAGAGTCTAGGAATTCTCCTCATTTCCTGTTTTTATAAAAGATAACTAATGATTATAGTTCACCGTTATATTTTCTGCCCTAATCTTTATGGCACATATTGTCTACACTGCATATTTATTTACTATTTTGCTTTATTACCTCTTAATATATACTCCTTATCTTCCCAACTCTATCTGTTTGTTGTTTGACCTATAGAACCATGTCTTACACTCATAAGCAACCCCCATAGCACTTAGCATGTTCCTGAATATGTATACTAGGGCCTTTGGACATTCCTTTATATTACTTTAGATTGCATTATTAATTTGGAAATATCACATTTCCTTGCTCTTCTTTTGGCTTTCTTTCTTTCTACCTTATTTTCTAAATATTGTAAGTATTATTTTTAGTATCAAAAATTATATATTCTTAACCTAAAATATTCATGATCACATTTTTCATTCTATAGCCTCTTAGTATGTGAAAACAAAAAGGTTTTTAACAAGATAAA
>NW_005313781.1:0-941 GCF_000412655.1 Myotis brandtii
ATTCAGCGCCAAATAAGATCATCATTGGCAAATTGTAGCCATGATTACTGATTGTTGTTATGGTGATGATGGTGATGATTGCTAAATAATATCCTAAATAACATCCTGGTTTTAACCACCACCATTGTGTACCTGGCTTTGCCATTCCTATCGTTTATTTTCCTTCTCAGCATTTGGCTTCCCTCGAATTTCAGACTTTTATAGCCATGTTATAATGCTCTGGAACTTAATTTCCACATTTATAAACTGAGAGTGTTAAAATATATACATTCTAAAGCCCCTTGCTGTGCCAGCATTCTATATTTCCAAGATTGATCTGCACACTCCTTCAATTTTTACCTGTTTAAGAAGAAGAATTTTCTATTCACCCTTGGTAACTGAGAGTTCTCTTATTTCCTTGATTGATATAGTAGACTCTGCAGACATACTGCAAGTTTATAAACATCAAACAAATATACATTTCTAATGAATTATTTATTGGATATACGCATCAGTGCTAGTGGTTTTGTTGAAATGGAATTATAAGTCAAAAAACAGTGCTAGATGAAGGAAGGGAATCTTTCTTCATTCCAGTTAGGTTGGAGTAAATGATTTCTGGAAAAAGTAGGGGTTTTAAGGACTTTGTATGAAGGGAGGGGAAGAGGCCTGATGGCATTTTGGCAAAGAGAAAATATTCCAGTTACAGAGTGTGGCAGAGAAAAACTAAGATGGGAGAGAAAGAAGTGGTGAATTTATTTGGCTGGGTGGGCTATGGGCATGCTCTGAGCAAAGCAAAAGTCAGCAGATCCCACACTGTAGGCCGTGTTGTGTTTGCAATGATGTCCAAGGGTATTAGGTACTTTGTAAAGGAAGGGCACAGGAAGTATTATGGCAATAATACCAACAGTGAACAGAAGTATAGCCAATATTTACTGAGCGCTTACCATATGGGCTATGTATTT
>NW_005313782.1:0-941 GCF_000412655.1 Myotis brandtii
AAAAAAATGCCTTGACTAAAAAAGGTGGTTATTCTGATGGGAATATAAGGTCCCTGACATTTGGAGATTTGAAGAGTTGAAATGACTAAACTAAGATCTCCCAATCTGTGAACAACAGAACCAGAACAAAGAACAGAACCAAATGTACTCATGACTTTTAAGCTTGTTTTCTTTCTGCTGCAACAATGTACTCCTCATTTATGGTTTTGCACCTTTCCTTAGATCACCTGCAAGACGATGTGTGAGAAGATCACTATATAGATCATAAATTCCAAAAAATTATTTTCATACAGCATTTCCGGGAGCTGGCCCAATTAGTCTTCCGAGCAGAAAGGCAGAAGGATTGCTGCTAGTGTGCTTCAAGAGCCACGTATAGCCCTTCGAGAGCCATTGTCCTGGCCTCACAAGGTGGTGGTTGGAAATAAATGAGATAACAGATGCAAAGTGCCTGGCACATGGGAGGCACGTGGCTTAATAAATGTGAGCTATTATTGGTATTCTCCTGATGGCAGCAGGAGCAGGCAAAGTGAGTGGGTGGGGAGAACACCACTCTATACTAATAACTCAGAGGATTCCCAGGTTTCCAAGATATCATTTGAGTCCTAGGAAATATTTGGTTTGTATGGAAAGGAAAAGAAACAATTTCAAAATCCAGTATCAGTCATTTTTCTGTTTATGAGATTTGTCAAGCCATATCAACAGGTTCAGTTCAGTTCGACTTCCACATACGAGTGCATGCAGAGACCCAGGCAATGTGCAGGCTCAATGTTGAGCGAGGGAGCAGCTTTTAATAACCTAACGCCAATAAACATTGTTATAAACACCTGGAGGGGTGGAGCGATGTATAAAGCACTCAGACACTGGAGATATTTGCTTTTCTACCTGTCTGTTTTCTGTCTATCTCCACTGAGTGGCAGATTATTATGACCACCCCATCAGTA
>NW_005313783.1:0-941 GCF_000412655.1 Myotis brandtii
GGCCTCTAGTCTGAAAATAAGTACCATCATTGAGCCTTTTCTTCTGATGGTGGAACAGTCTGTGTTTGTTGTGATATGTGCCCCATTACTACAGCTAATTTAGTTGTGTGTCTCTATATTAATTGTAATATCGTCTCTTCTTCAAAAATCTAGAAATATTTGTACTAAGACTAGGAAAAAGGTTTCTTTTTTATGGGGTATTAATAATCATTTTGATATTTTCATGTTTTATTTTTTTTCTACTTCTCCTCTTGTTCTCTTTATTAACCTATTTATATTTATATGTGAACTTTGGCCCACACTTAAAATCCCACATGCAAAAGAAGCAAAAAATTGGCTCATATGAAAGAAATTGTTTTCCTCTAAGCCTTAGAGGGGTTTGGGTGACTGGGTGGAAAAGGTGAAGGGATTCGAAGTATAAATTAATAGTTACAAAATAATCACAAGGATGTAAAGTACAACATAGGGAATACAATCGATAATATTGTAATGACTAGACATGGTGCCAGGTGGGTACTGGAAATATTGGGGAAACACTTTGCAAAGTTATGACTGACCACTGTGCTATACACTTGAAACTAATACAAAATAATATTAACTATAAACTATACTTGAAAAATAAAATTTAAAAAAATACAAAATACTTAAACTTCTGTCTCAGTTTTCCTCTAAAATGATTGAGATTTTTAAATGAATGTTATTATAAAAGGGATATGAAGCTTGTATGTAGAAAATGTAAATATATCTATGTGTAATACAAAAACGGAACTGATCAACCCTAGCTGGTTTGGCTCATTGGCCAAGGGACTGAAGGGTTCCTGGCCCTGGTCGGGGTGCCTGTAGGCGGCAACCAGTCAATGAGTCTCTCTCAAGTCAATGTTTCTCTCTCTGTGTCTCTCCCTCACTTCCACTCTCTCTAAAAAGTCAATGGAAAAATATCC
>NW_005313784.1:0-941 GCF_000412655.1 Myotis brandtii
ACAGCATAAAACTACAGCCTTGTCATGAAGACACAGGACTCTTTGGAACCTGCTTAGGTGGCCATGGTGGCAGAATCCAGTGATCCAGACCAGAGGCCACGGCAGCATCCTCTGCACACTCTGCTTCCTGTCCCAGACCTTGCCCTCTGGTCATTCCATCAATCTGAGAACTACCAGCGACCCTTCCAATCATTCCCTTTTGGCCCAAGTTAGCTCATCTCCATTTCTTGTGTTTGTAACTGAAAAAACTGGAGTGGCACATTTTGCTTCTTCTTTTATTTCATTATGTCATGGAAACGGCAGGCTCATTACAGTGAGAGGGACATGGGATCAAATTCTCCCATTTACTCGGTGGCAACCTTGGAGAGTTAAGCTAGCATCTCTGAGCCCCAGCCTTCCCATCTGAAACAAGGGAAAAACAACAGCAAGCTCACAGAATTATTGAAGGCGTTCGATGAAACTTTATGTGGAAAACACTTGGACTTTTTTTTTAAATTAAAATTTGTTTTTGACTTTCAGAAACTTGCAATGTAGTTGGGGAACTATGGCATGCACACGTATTAATTGTAGGCAGCATTTACATGGATGCCTAACAGTAGCTCATGCTGTTGCATTTATTGGCCCACTTATCCTTGGCAATAACCCTGTAAAGTAGGTATCAGTACTTACAGTTGAAGAAACGGAAGCTTGTAGACAGGCTAGGAGGTAGTGAACTGTCACACAGGTGGAATTCAAACCCAGAGCAAACCCAGGGACCTGTCCCCTAGACCCTGTGACCCTAACTGGCTCACCCATATGACAAGTTATTCTGCTTCCTGAGGATCACACAGAAGGGCCAACAACAGGTGCAGACGACTCATTCTGCTGAGTCCACAGCACAGAAGAGAGCACAACGGTACCAGAATCCCAGACTATTGGACATGATGTTGTCGTTTTTTTTT
>NW_005313785.1:0-941 GCF_000412655.1 Myotis brandtii
AAAAAAAATAGAGAAAAAGCTTTGAAGTACAAAAACACCCCAAACCCTATCAACTTAGGAATCTATCACCAGTGAATATATTCTTTGAAAACAAGGTAAAATAAGTATATTTTTGGACATTCTAAAGTTGATATCTTTCATCAAAGCTGTAATACAAGAAATGGTAAAAAGAAGTTCTTCAGCTAGAAGGAGACCATTACCAGATATAAATCTAAAACAACATACATACAAAATGAAAAACATTAGAAATGGTGAATGTGTGTTAATATAAATGCATGTTATTCATTTTTAAAGATCTTTAAAAGATAATTGACTGCTTAAGACAAAACTTATAACCATGTATTGTGAGGTTTATAATATGTGTAGAATTAACAACAAAAGCAAAAAATCCAGAAATAGGAAATAGAATGTTACTGTTTTAAGATTTTTGTACTATACATGAAGTAGAATCATATTACTTAAAGGCAGACTGTGATAAGTTAAAGATAAATACTATAATCTCTAAAGCAACAACTATAATAACATAACCATAAGTTATAGATAATGATCCAACAAAAGAGAAAATGAAACCATAAAACAAATGCTCAAATTGAAAAGAAGGCAGACAAAAACAACAAAGAAAAGAAAAGCAATGGCACTAATAGAAAATAAGCAGCAAGAGGGTAGATTTAATCCTAACCATATCAATAATAACACTAAGGTAAGTATTCTGAGAAAAGGCAGAGGTAGTCAGATTGGGTCAAAAAACAAACCAAACTGAATCCTTCCTATAAAAATATTCACCTTAAACATTCAGACACAAATAGTTTAATTGTAAAAAATTAGACCAAGACAAGACATGTAAATACTAATCAAATCATGCTGGGATAACTATATTAATTGCAGACAAAGTACTTTCAGAACAAAAAAAAAATGCCAGGGTCATTTCATAATGATAAAAG
>NW_005313786.1:0-941 GCF_000412655.1 Myotis brandtii
TAAAGGGTCGCGACATTAGGAAGGTTGAGAACCGCTGTTCTAGAGCATCTTCTACATAATAGAACATATATAACTTTTTGCAGAAGGTGGATCTGGTGGACAAGGAAGATCAAGTCCGGGGTTTTATAAATTCTGCATTGTTTTTCTACTTCAGATTCAAAAGACTCCCCAAACTCAGGTCAAGGGTTAGTTGTGTGCCAGCCTCTGTAGTTGGTACTGGAGAAAGATGACGGAAATCTCATCTGTATTCATGTGGAGCTTATATTTTGATAGGGAAGGCAGACCAGCACAGACATAAATTCAATAGGATATGATATAAATGCTAAGCTACAGGTACGCATAAATACTGTGGGAACTCAGAGAAAAGGCACTGAGGTGAGATCAAAAGGAGGTTTCCTGAAGGTGCTGAGTCTCGGAAAGATGATGTGAGCACCCTACATCCGGGGGAGAAAGGATGACAGTGAAAGGAGAGCAGCGGGAGTCAAGGAAAGCATCTGTGAGGTCCCGCTGAACGAGCAGGTGGAGGAGGAGACTTTAAAGGGGACCAGGAAGTGATGAGAAAGGTAGCAACAGCACCAGGAGGAAACAGGGCCACAGGAGCCTGGTGTGGAATGTAAGAGGCCACAGACGGCAACTCAAGGAGCGAGGGATCGTCAACAGCAAAAGGCGGAGACAGAGGAGAGAGAAGCAAGGATGGAAGCAGTGTCCTCAAGCTGACGGGAGGCCGAGAGTAGGGGCAGGGGAGTTGTCCTGGAGTAAGAGGTAGGACAGCTAACCCTCCAAGACCACAGGGAAAGATCCAAGATTGGGAGCCCGGGTAGGTAAATTTGTAGGTGGAAGCACCAGAGATTGATGTAGTTCAATCCAGATGGTTTTGGATTTTGGTTTGAAGTAACAACAAAGCCACCTGCTGAGAGTGAGGCCCCAGGGACTGGGAAGGG
>NW_005313787.1:0-941 GCF_000412655.1 Myotis brandtii
AAACAATCATGTTTGTTAAATGGCCTCATAAGTGCCTGTCATCTTAGGAGACAGTTGCCCTGATCATCATCATGTATATATTATGAAAGGTAGATAATATGGTATCTTGGGGGAGAAGAACAGAAACAATGTGTTTGCATTTCTCATATTTTTTCCTTCTTTCATAAATAGAGTACCAAGAAATCTACACTTTGCCATTAGCTGATAAATACTTTCATTTCAGTTTTATTAACCATGTGATGAAAATGTGTTACATCTAGATATTGAAATAAAAAGCCTCAGTTTTCAATCCAAAGGGGAAAAATAATCTTAGGCAAATACAACCGAGGGGTTTTTTCTGGGAAATTGGGTATCAACTCTCATATGCCAGTCTCTTGTGACACCTGTTTGATTCAAACCCTTCATTTGTGGAAAAGCGAACTCTCTCTGCCGCTGCTCAATAGGTCAGACGTCACCAGAGAATGTTTGCTTTGTAATGTGGAGTCACACATAATGCTTTATATTCAGAAATACACACTTCTTTCCTGTGCATGTTACTAAGTCAGGCCCCGAAACTGGACCAGGTGAAATTGTGGGGGTTGAGTATGATTTACCTTTAGATAGACAGGCTTTACTACGTCAGAGTCCTGTGACAGGTATATACTAGATGCATGTGAACAAGGTCCAGTTTGCTCTTGGATACCTTCAAAAGGTGCAAAACTTTCTTGAGGGAGAAATTCTATGTTGAGTCTTCTGGGTGCCCTGTGTGTGAGCATTAGTGTGCGTGGTGATATCTTGTCCAATTGCTCACTCTTCACAGAAGGTGCAGAGGTTGTAAAAGTGGAGATTTGGGCCAAAGGAGGAATTCTTGATGTTAATAGGTTCCATGTGCCACAAAGAAAAGGAGTACTTTCTCTTGCAGAAGGTGAAAGGATACTAAAAACAATTCTGCTCAAATTTAT
>NW_005313788.1:0-941 GCF_000412655.1 Myotis brandtii
AAATTGAAAATAAATATAGAAAGTGACAGAGATTTTGCAGCCCTAAGAGATGACAAGAGGTCACCATTCATAAGATTTGTTGATCAAATAGAAGAAATGAGCAAAATCAATAATGGGAATGATGGAGATTAAAATAGATTAAGCTAATTGGGACATTCACTCAGTTTAACAAAATGTGTCAAGATAAAGAGGTGGGGAACAACTATATTCATCCTCGAAGTAGGTCTGTGAGAAATGTGTGGGATCACAGGGCTCGCCCTAATAAAGTGGGGCGAGCATGAGGCAAGCCTGGAAAGTGACTACCTCAGTATCCTTCGTCTCTACCTGATTCCCAGAGGCATAGAAACACAGCAAAGCTGGGCATGTGACAACTCCCAAAGCAGTTGTCTGGAAGTGGGAAATTAAAAATAAGTGGATGGAAAGGAGGGGTGAACACAAGCCGATTACCATCACATAATCATTGTATCACAGGTACAAGAGAAGACAGACCACATAGGCCTTTTGCAGTGACAGAGATGAAGAGGCAAAATTTTGAAACACAGAAGTTTAACCACCGAGCTTATTTATGGCCTTGTACATTCCAAGATACCACAGTTTTGGAAAGCAGCGCTATATTTTATGGGTGTCATTTTTGAACAGTCCACACACAGGAAAGCAAAATAAACTGAAGGGCATATTAGGAAGAAGAAATGCAAATAGTAACCCTGTGGTGTGGGGTTAATTTCAAGTGAATGTCTCCTCAAAGGAAAGTTCATGACCAGAGATCAAAAAGGAGTCCATCGAAAGTGACAGGAAATATCACTGAACCTACACAGAAATATATGTTATCCTTGGACCTTTCTCTCTCCCACACCCAGTAGGTGTCCTTTCTCTGAATTCAATTATTATACCTAATCAGCAAAACTAGTGTGGACAAAAGGGGCCACATGCTGACCTGACAA
>NW_005313789.1:0-941 GCF_000412655.1 Myotis brandtii
AAAAAATCTATGTTACACACATATCAGCTCATGCTAAAAGTAATTCTCACATTAGGAAACCAAATAGCTAACAGACTTGCAAAGGGCATTGAGGTAGATGAGGAAATAACAATAACTGACACATCTGAGACATATAGTCTAAAACTAAAATTGGAAAGAAATCCCCAAACAGGACAATATCAAATACCCCAAATTCCAAAGTTAAGATTAAAAAGAGAAGGAAACATACTTACTAAGGTAGAGGATGAACCACTACGGCTCACGCCAGAATTTATCAAAAATATCCATGAACAACTAGGACACCCCGGACAAACTGCAATGATAAACTGGTTCACACAAAGAAATCTAGCAGCCAAAATAGAGGACATAAACAAAGGAATTAATGGATGTAACACCTGTAAAAATATGTTCCAATTCAGGAGAACAGATCCACCAGGTTTAGATAGACCACAAATACCAAATTTCCAAATTCAAATAGATTTTATCGGACCCTTAAAATATCCCTTTGCTCAAAAATATGCATACACATTAGTACAGGAATGATGTATGCCCATGCTGCAGCAAATCCTACTGCACAGATCACATTAAAGGCACTAAATACCTGGAAGGTGTTCTATGGAACACCTAAGATTATTGACTCAGATCAAGGCACACACTTTACTAGCACAAAGGTACAATCCTTTGCCACCATAAATAACATAGATTGGCACTTCCATTTAACTTACAACCCTACAGTTGCAGGAATAATTGAAAGATACAATGGCCTCCTCAAATCTAAGTGCAATACTTTGCTAGTAGATAATAAATATCCTGATTTACAATCTCTTCTAAACAAAGCTACCTTTGCTTTGAACAATAGACCTAGAACTAACAGATTCACACCTATTGAGGAGCTAATACTTCCACACATAACTGAGGCAGATATAAAAATAGGAGATTTA
>NW_005313790.1:0-941 GCF_000412655.1 Myotis brandtii
TTTTTCCCAATTCTGTGAATGTGTTATTTTCATAATAAATAATGAAACCTGGGGGAGAAGGGGTAAGCTCAAAGCACTTTATTGCATCTTTTTGCCTGCTATCATAAGTCTCCAATCTCTATAGTATTGGGGAAAATGCGTAGATTTCTAGTAGTTAAAGCTCTTTGCTTTGTTGTGAAATCAGAAATATTATGAATGGTATTGAAATTGAACTGCTTGGTTTTGTTGGTGTGTTTTTTTAATCTCTGAAGCTGGATACACTTGAAAATTTGGTCCTCAAGTCTCCACTTAAAATAGTCTGATTATAGTTTTGTTGGGGTCATAAAGGTTTCTAATGTTAGAATACATTCAATCTTGAAATATATTGCAAATTGGAGAAATTTTCTTGGTATTTAAAAAATCAAATTGGTTCTCAGATGACAGGACAGAGAGATGTCATTACAAACCAATTAATCTTTATAGATACCTCCATTTTAGAATAATGATATTGGAAGCATTTTTAGTGGCAATCTGATACATTCCCTTGTAGCTGAAAATAATCAACTGCATTCAAATATATCCTCATCAAAGATACCTTCACATTGAAAAACTACAGAACAATAAGCTGAAGAAAATAATGACAGTTCTTCTCTAACTCAAAAAATATTTCCTTTTAAATATGGAATATTAAATAGACTCACTTGCTCTGAAGTATGAAGCAAACAATTATTTTACTCAGTGAGCAAAGCTATACCCCTGATCATAAAATGTACTGATTCAAGTTCATTCATTACTGGTATTGTTTGCCTTTCCATCACTTAAACCACATTTGCATTTCTTGCAAATATGTAATATTAGAAACAGAAAAGTGGAAAGCAGATCAGATGTTTTAGAAATTTTCAATATTCAGAAGCTCTTGATTTGGCAATCTATATATATAAAGAGCCAGGGGCCATCGCAAC
>NW_005313791.1:0-941 GCF_000412655.1 Myotis brandtii
TCAAACAGTGCAATCAAGCAAAGGCATTATTTGCAAGTCACATTGCCTCCCCTGATGGTTGCAAAATTCATCTGACAAAACTGTGTACTTAGTTGCTGATCGCCCTATTATTTGTGTTTGTTTTTCTCTCTTTATTGTTTTCTTTCTGAAAACAAGTGAAGCATTGTAAAAATGTGCTAAATCCTCCCTCGGAGATTTCAGTTTATACATTCTGGCTGAACTTCTGGTGATCTCTCATTTTCAACTGAACCTTTAAAAATGAAACTTTTCATTTGACATTTATTCAACGAATGTGAATTGAGTGACTAATATATTCCAGACATGTCCTTCCCTAAAAAGTGAGGGAAATGTCATGATGGCAAGAATGCCCTGAACTCCAGTTGGATTGGATTTGAAAGCTCTGCTTTCCTGGAGACATGTCGCCACCTAGTGGAGCTTTGAGTGTTTTCAGAGATGACAATATTTACGTTGCATTTTTACAACCACAAACACCATGTGGGTTAACTCTCCGTTGACTGCAAAATCCCAGAAACCAAAAACTCCATTCCCCAGGTATTCTAGCTATGGGACTCTTTACTGTATTCATTTATTCTGGTTTTTAGCTAGGAAAATAACCTATGTGAATCATTTACCAGTATGTTGTGTGAACAACACATTCGTTTTTACTGTCACTGCCAAGGTCTGATTGTACCTAGTACACAGCCTCATCGAGGACTTAGTATATCATTGTAATTATGTGTACCTGTGTGCCCAGCTGAGTCCCTGGCCCACAGAGGATGAGCAATGTTTTGAAATAATAGCAGAAACCCCGTGGCATCACATGGATCAGAAAGTCACTTAATTCACTCAGAACACATTCACACCCAGTACTAAAGGACACAGTACTTTTAAAAATATATGAGCTTGCCGAAACCGGTTGGGCTCAGTGGATAGAGCGTCAG
>NW_005313792.1:0-941 GCF_000412655.1 Myotis brandtii
TCATGTGGTACAAAGTGGCTATGTGGCTGTTTTTATTACAGATTTTTCTATTTTAGCCGATGTGTCCTTATAAGCAGAGAAGATAAAGATACCCTTAGTGACCCCAGTATTTCTCATCTCATTCAGAAACTTGGCAACTGTTGGCGGCTAAAACAATTTTGAATAAACATAGTGAGATCAAGACAGTTATGTCATGATGGGAACATGGTCACCACTGTTTGGCAGGACACACCACTCCTCTGAGTCTGGCCTCAAACAGGCCACATCATGGGCTCAAGAAGCATCTCTACACTTGGTGTATATTTATTTGCTGGCTCACCAACTGATTCTTCATAAACACCCTGGCTTTATGCTACCCTAAAGCCTTAACTTTGGAAGAGGTCCAGACACAGCACCTGCTATTAATATTTGTTGAAAAACAACCATATTGTTGTAAGGGATGATTCTACAATGCATTGAGTACTGGCAAAATGACATAATTTATAAAGCATAAGATTAGTCCTGGTCTCTTTGCTCCATTCAAAGGCATGGAGAGAAAGACCAGTGGTCTAGGAACTGATTAAAGAAGCAAGTCCTGAGGGAAGCATAAGAATATACAATTAGCCATGTACAGAAATGTCTGGTTGAAAAACATCTTGGAACCCCCAAGTTTCACATCTTGCATCTCATCTACCAGGTGGCCTATTGTAAATAATTCTTCCAAAGACAACAGGTGGAGAGATGCCCTCTGAGTCAACCCCAGCAGCAGCAACCACTGTCTATTTTGTCAGCAACAAACTCCCACTGAGTGTCCACCATGTTTCAAACATCCAGTTGACCCTGAGTGCTGAGCCTTTAGTTGATTACTTTGACTCTTACTCTTTATTACCTACTTATGAAAGATCGGTTGTGAATAGCAATGTAACAACAGTAGAATTAATTACATTACATTCTTATCCAAG
>NW_005313793.1:0-941 GCF_000412655.1 Myotis brandtii
AAATTCTTCTGTAGTAAAGACACAAGGAAAAAGTGTGAGTCTTACCCCCTGGGCTGAGAGACTGTTCTCTTCACCATGTGGTGATGTGAGACATGGAGGTGACGCAGGGTCCTCAGGATTCGTTCTCCATATGGAATTGTGGCCACACTCATGACCAATCAGTGAATTTTAAGGAGGAAAAGTAATGGAAAAAGAGAATTTTAATAAAAATAACTTTAACATTCCTTCAAATAATAAGCCATTTTTAAAAATTAAAAATCTGCAGTGGTCAGCATTAGAAGGCAATAGCCAAGAAGTTATCATGGAAATTCTAATTGCTAGTTGTTTAAAAAAGGCCAGAAACAAACCCAAGTGAAAATGTCCTCAGTTTGGTCAATAGTTGAGAAAGAAGATAAAAATGGAGTCCTTAATTTGGTGTGTGATTAAGAATTCCTGTGCAGCAAAGTCTTTGCACACTTGAACTGCTACTCAGGCTATGATGCCAGCCTTTGGTGGAGGTGCCAAGGCATCAGACAGTTAGGTTTGTGCTGTGCACCCTCCACTAGGCTTGGTCATCCCTGTGATCTAAAGGTGACAGTTAACTTAAGACCATAATGGGAAGGTGAGACACTGAATGTTAAAGCTACATGGGACCTTCAAGTCACCCAGCACCTTGTTACACGAGACTACTAAGAGATCTGACTCTGAATCAGGGACCGAATCACTGAGCCATGAGGCACAGAGGATGCTGAGATGGAGGAGCTCCACTGGGGTATTTCAAATGTGTCCCCAAGCCTAGGTGGGGAACAATTGCAGTGAATTTTAGTTGCAACTCACTGCACCCCTTCCAGAGAGCGCTAACTGCTTTCAACAGGGTTTCGTACCACAGGAGGTATTAACCAAACATGATTCAGGGTAAAATGACTTCCTTCATACCAGTGTGTGTGTGTGTGTGTGTGTGT
>NW_005313794.1:0-941 GCF_000412655.1 Myotis brandtii
GCATTAGGAAGGTTGAGAACCACTGTTCTAGAGCTTCGGTCTGGACAGCTGGGCAAATGTTAAGTACTATGGACTGAGATAGCACTCGGGGAAGTGAGTGAAAACCAAGGATTTTGCCATGTTAAGTTTCAAGTGGCTTCTAAATACACATTTATGAATTTCATGGCTTCGATACCACTACAAGTGATATTATTTTAATTGCAATTGCCAGTTGCTTAGTTCTAGAACTCATGACTATATTTTATGTTTGTACATTGACCTTATGTCCTGCTTCCTTGCTAAAGTTATGTGCTGGTAGAGAGTGATACGGAGGACAGAGCAAAGGGTTAAGCTGTGGGCATTCTCATATTTAGAGACTGGGGTGAGCAGAGGGATGTCTCTCACGGAGACAGAGAACGGGTGCTCATGCCGTAGGAGAGGACCAGGAGAGCAGGCTATATTCCAGGGAGAGAGAGGAAGATGTTTCAAGTGACCCAGTGGTGTCAGAGGTGATGGAAGATGAAGGCTGAGAGTTGGACCCTGGGTTAGGCAAAATGGAGGGAATCAGTAATCCAGCAAGAGCATTTCCGTGAAAGGGAGAGGAAAGTGAGAAGGGAAGCAGACAGGTTGTCATGAAGAGAAGACACCTGAACAAGAATAAAGGACGTAGAACAAAAAAATTGTTAAGTACAGATGTTATTTACAGAGAAATCCTATTGGTTTCTACAATAAAATGCTTCAATGTTGTAGCAATACCTCTTCTGTGCTCTTAGTCTGTCCTATTCCGATTCATTAATCGGCTTTTCCATGTGTACAGCTGATCCTCATTATTTGTGGATTTCACATTTTCAAATTCACCTACTCACTAAAATGTAGTTGAAACCCTGAAATCAATACGCATGGCACTTAGTGAGCAGCCCCCGGGAAGTGCAAAGGGGTGGAAGTATGAACAGCCCAACGCG
>NW_005313795.1:0-941 GCF_000412655.1 Myotis brandtii
TAAATTAAAAATAGAACTACCTTATGACCCAGCAATTTTACTTCTGGGGTATTTATCCAAAGAAAAACATATCTTACTGCCTTTTATTCAGTGTAGTCAATCAGATAGTGGAGACTTGATATAAAATTAGCTGATTCATTAATGAATCAAACAAGCAGAGGCCATTATCCCAGTATGTGAGTTGAGTTACCACCTCACTTTACAATGTAATTGCTGGCCATCAGTTTGGACCACTGTAGCAATCAATACATTTCATATCCAGACTCTGAAATTATGTAAGGCTTTAGAAGTTCCAAAAGCGCTTTTAGATTGCTCAGCTGCAGTGTTCTAATTCTGGCAATGCACCCACATCCCAGTGTAGGGTATTACATCATTTCTGAAAGCACCTGGAACTTGCTAAATAAAAGAACTTGCTGGGAAGATGTGCTCTACCATTGAATAGAAAGCACATAAGTGAAATCATCACCAATATTGATCATGTGAATTTCTACTGAAAGCCCATGAGCCACTGAATATGCTGTTGCCTCAACACTGTGACTTGTGGCCCCACCTTACACAGCAGAATCATTAGAGGTTTGGGTGGAGGCCATTGTGACTGGATCCATAGTTGGCCTTCAGACCTTCCAGAAAGGAAGAGAAGCAACCACTTGCTTTATTTTTCCCTTCCCTGGCTTAAGAGTCCATGGAAAGCTATTCCTATTAATTTGTTTTCTTTGACTGTTAATATATTTGAGAAAGGATTAAAAGGAAATACTGTATTAAAATAGTAAAATAAAGAGACTTTGCAAAGTTTGCCAGAGATCTGAAGTTTACCTAGGGCCTCAGGGATCAGTACAGCCAAGCAGTAGAATTTTATTTTATGTATAATTTCTCCAAACGTTGCCTTCTTTGATTCTTTATAGTAAGTGTGACATTGACTACAGATATTAGGCCCACAAATA
>NW_005313796.1:0-942 GCF_000412655.1 Myotis brandtii
AAAAAATATCCCTCTTCCTTATATTCCAAACTCATTTAGTCTAATATGTACACCCCAAGAATTTTTTGTCCCCATCAGGACCTATCCTTTTTCACTGAGCAATATTTTTCCCTAATGTTTCCCATTCATTAGGCTCCTTTGACACCATTATTTTTCAGTATAATCATACCCTTTCATACCTGCTCACCTCCATGACTCCTCCTACTTTCTTACTTGTGCAACAAAACCCAAAACTTAATGCAATCAAAATACTGATCTTTTTGCATATCCATTCAAACACTTAAATTTGACACTAAACCACCAGTTCATCCTATTTTAATTATATGACCACAAATTCCAACTGGGCTTTTTGAACTATCCAAGAATAGTACTCTATTTCCTTAGTCAATGTTTCTTCACACTCACGGAAATGAATATTTCATACCTTCTCCTCACTGCGTAAATAACCCTCCTCTTTTTCCTCCCAATCTCTCTCATTTCTGTCCCACCCACATATGATTTTTGGTTTACCTTAAAGGGAAGAGGAACAAGACTTTCTGCTTAACATAAAAAGAGTTTGGAACTATGGGGGGAGAATAAGCCTGCAGATTGTTTCCAAACTAGCTTGGAGATTTAGGGGTTCTAGACACTGTTTTGCTCTTAAATAGCTCTGTAAACCTAGGCAAGTATTTAAAGTTCTTAGAATCTCTTTCTTTAGGTCTAAATTGAGATATGTGAATAGAGGTGATATAGGAATACCTTATAGAAATAAACAGATTTAAGGAGATGCTTGAAAATCTTGTGCTATTGCAATCTCATCTGTCAAACTCTGCATCCATTCTGATGGTTGAGACCATGGAGAGGATGGAGAGAGAGGGAACTTAGAACCAAGAAAGTGCAAAGTTTGGGAGGTGTAGGAAAAGAAGTTGGTCTTCTAAAAGCTTAGTAAAATGTCCTTTTTTT
>NW_005313797.1:0-942 GCF_000412655.1 Myotis brandtii
TCTCTTCTTTTCCAGAGCTCTTACCCTCCTGTCTAATCCCCAAAGTTTCAACTTTCTTTTTTCGAAAAATTATCTCTCAATATGTGCCAGGTCATACTTGTTTCACCCGATTTACAGTATTTCCTCAAAGCCCGGTATCACAGGAATTACACTCTCCATTTTTTAAATGAGAGAGGAGGTGATGTGACTCATCCATGATCAAAAGCTTTTTAATGCTACAGGAAAGATTTTTCTAAAACTTGATTTGTTTGAAAGCACCTGCTTTTTCCACTATAGTTCACTAGCCTCAAAAGCAAAGTTGGGTAAAATTAGAGGATCCAGACAACAAGTCTAAATGACTCAGTTGACTCTCTAGAGGGTTGTAATTTAAGTTTCTCTAGTCTGAAAACTTTTTGTGAAATAAAGAAAAAAGCTTACCTTGGACAGCTGGAGCTGATAAAAGGTGTCCCAAGAGAGCAGAATCCAGACAAAAGAGACTCCTGGGGAAGGCGGGGTCTGGCGGAAGTGGGATGGAGGATGGGTGAAGGAATATTATTTCTAAAGAGAAAGAGAGAAAGACATGTTATTGTGCGGTTTAGAGCATTGTTCTCCCTTTGCTGGTTGAAGAAGCTTTATCCTCATCTGACAGGGGAGGATTATTTTTAGGGAGAAATTGTCTTCTAATCTTCCATTTCCTACCTAAAAGTGCATTGAATGATCCCTAAATCCAGCTGCTATGACAGAAGAGTTGAGAAGAAGCCCTAATATAATAACATTTGAGTCTGGTTTTAAGACATTAAAAAAATAAAAAGTAGAAATTTCCCCTTTCTAATTGTGTCCTGTGGGACATAATAGTCTTCAGAGTAACATTCACTCCACTCCCTGGGTAGGCTCTTTGTGAAGAAGGAAGCCTATTTTGTTGATTTTGAGGTTTGTGTTTGTCTACAACTGATGCTTGTGCCA
>NW_005313798.1:0-942 GCF_000412655.1 Myotis brandtii
AATCTTAACTGATAAAGGCTGGTGTCGCTGAAGAAGAAAACTACCTAAAGACTTAATCCCCAAAGAGTGCACGGCAGCCTGCTGCCACCTTGTGGTGGCTTGGTGCAAATGTGGGAGCAGCAAATCTTGTAGGGCAGAGCGTTTAAGGAAAACAAAATTAAATGTGTAACAGCACACAGTGTTAAAGCCATGTACACAGTACAAAAATGGCTAAGTTTATTCAAAGTCTTGGATATTTAGGTCAGAGGTTATTTAAACTGGTGCTCCTTCAAACAAAGCTTCCTTGGCCTTCATGCCTTGCTTCAGAGCATCTCCCCACCAGTGTAAAACAAAGCCCACTCTAGACCAAAGTGCTCAGAGGAAATAAAAGCCAACCAACAGAGAGGATAAACAAAAACCAGCTGTGCCCCAAAGTACTCAGAAGTCATATGCTATTTACAGCAAACAACAGGTGGCTTTGCTTTGGGATGAAGTGGGGAATATGATCCTGTCTTTGACAACGAGAGCCCATCATCTTGGTCCTTTCCCACTTGACTCTTGCTTTACCACACAGCAGCTTCCATTCCAAAGCTTCCACCAAGTCCGGTTTCAGCTTCAGCATGTGACCCTCAACTTCGGTTTAATTAAACACTGTTATTCAGGGAATAAAGGCAAAGACCAAGATAGGGGTGAGGGTGGGGTGGGACGAGAGCTTTCTTGGCAGAGCCCCAAAGTTCAGACACAGGCCTCCTCAGATGAGGAAAACGATGCCTTCAGACACCATGACCTGGTTGTCGTCCTGCATTTTGGTCAGAGCTGCCTGGATCTCCTCTGGAGAGAAGGGCTCGTCTTTGTCCTGGTTGATGGATTCTGTGAGGCGATTCATGCCCACTGACTGGGCGTGAGCTTCCCGGAACACCTCCAAGAGGGCCACCTTGAATGCCTTCAACCTGCCCCAAACAG
>NW_005313799.1:0-942 GCF_000412655.1 Myotis brandtii
TTTTTTTTCTAAGTTCTTTTATGACCAGTTCAAATGGGAACATGTGGGTTCGAGAGTGAAGGACACCCAGTCACCTGCAGTACCTCCTATGACCACAGGCAGGCTCCAAAACTCAAGTTTTTGAGAAGATTTCTCTGGGGCACTTTCTGTGAACCAAGGTCATGGAAAATCACAGGACAGACCTAAATGCCTGCTCACTGTTAATTCACAACGTGAAATGTGACTACCCAATTCTTACTATCTAGTAGTTCCTCTAGGCAGGAAGCCTATTATAAGGCGAATAACTCCCCAAACTTCCAGCTTGCTGGGGCCCCAAATTTGTCATCCTTGCACCCCTCCCGTTTTCTCACCTATTCACAGCCCCTTGGTCAGACCTTATCTTCTTGATTCCTTCCACTTCATTCTACCTTCTTGACCCACCCTGGTCCAATCTCATCCTGGCCTTCCTGGATAACTTTATGGCTTCTTCACTAGCCTTCTGCTTAAAATCTTAAAATCCACTCTCCAGTCTGGCTGGTGTGGCTAAATGGTTGAACATGGACCTATGAACTAGGAGATCATGGTTCCATTCCCGGTCATTGATGTTTCTCGCTCTTCCCTTCCGCTCTGAAATCAATAAAAATGTGTTAAAATCCACTCTCCATGTTGCAACCAAAGTTACCTTCTAGAATACAAATCTGACATGTCCCTCCCCATGGCTGCAAGGCTGGAGTGATCCGCCCCTCCCACCTCACCTGGGTCTTTGCTTCCCCTTCCATTGCTAGGCTTCAAACACATTAGCTTCTATTCTGTTCAACAAGCTGGGCTTGTTCCCACCTAAAGACTCGGGCACTTGCTGCTTCTCCACCTGGAATGCCCTTTCCCCAGATTTCACACCGACTCCTCTTCGTTTTCTTTGTTCCAGGGACCTCACATTGCAAAAGTAGGTCCCAGTCTTTTCCC
>NW_005313800.1:0-942 GCF_000412655.1 Myotis brandtii
AAAAAAAATATGTGCAGTAGGAAAAATGTTAAATTGGAAATGGAGGAACTAAATGTGACTATCAGCTCTGTGGCTTAACTGTGCAACTCTGAGCAACTTACTTCGTCTTTCTGAGCCTCATTTCTCTTATTTCGGGACTTCATAGTTTTAAGGCTCTTTATCTAGTAAATCCCGTGCTTGTATTGTTTTCCCTGTGAGTCAGCCTGAAGAACCATGGCAGTGACTCAGGCCCAACAGGGACAAATCGGTCCCTTTGCCCATCTGAGCATTAGATGCTTCTTGTCTTGTCAAGCAAGATGCCCCAGAGTTTGGAACTCTAACAAAAGCCAACACAAGTAGCCGGGGAAATAGAAAGTATATACTTAATTCATCTTTGCCTCACTGTCTCTTTCTCTGGCCACCAGCTATCTTTCTGCTACGCATTCAGAACTTGAACTAATTTTCCAGCTTCCTCAGATCTACATATTAAGCTGAGATGACCCCTCAGGGTCTACCAGGTACCAGGCACCTTCTAGATTACACCGGGTGATCCTTTTCAATACTCCTCCAAAGCAGGTTAACCTCATTTTATGCAGGAATAAATTGAGGCACAGAGGCCGTGTGCCCAGGCCAAGGTGTGTGTGGTTGGTACGTTATAGGTTCACAGGTCAAACCCAGAGCTGTTGAATTTAAGTTCAGATTTTTATTTTGTATCATTTGATCATATTTTGCCCATTTCTTCATCTTTTTTGGGGTGAGGATGAGGTGATACTTGGATAAAATAAAGATATACTTTGCAGCTGCCCCTGTTCTGGCAGGAAGTGTACTAGTGACCTATGGTTTGGGCTCATAACCTGCTTCCTGTGTTGGCTCCTCATCGCGCTTCCATTCACATTGGCATTACGATGTATGAATAAGCTTCCCTGGGTTTTCAACAGGGAAGCCCAGCCGCCACCCTTGTCA
>NW_005313801.1:0-942 GCF_000412655.1 Myotis brandtii
GAATAACAGTGATCTAAACCTCACCCTTAGGAATTTCTTTAAAGGGAAATTGTCTCATATATTTCTATATAAGAGTTATCAATGATTGTTATTTTGTGATAAATTAACAAACTCACTTGAAAGTCTGCCATCTTTCTGGGAAATGGAAATCTTATTGGAGTTTTCTTGTTTAAGCTTTGTTTTAACAGATACCTCATTTTGACAGAGGTTCAAATACCAATTCCTTTGTGAAGCACAAACATATGTGTGATACACTATGTTGGGTGAAGGAAATGTAAATATATATAAAAACATGCACTTTTTCTGCTCTTGAAGAATATGCAAACTGAAAGTAAGAGCAGACATAACCCAATACTGTAACAAATGATACAAAATAACATATAGTAGGATGTAGATATTTTTCCAGGGCTATGGGACTTTAAAAGAGAACTAGATTAATTCTGACAGGGGAAAAGTTTTCATGGTGGCAGAGGGATTTAAATTGGGATTTCCATCTTGGAAAATCTGGATTTAAAGAGGATTAATATTCTGGGGGAAATGGATTATGAAGGCCCAAAACACTAAATCAGGAAGATGAAAAGTATATGTGGTGAATTTTGTTCAGATTGTTTAAAACTAAAATTCAGTGAGAAGGAAGAATGACAGCTACTTTAGAGTAGAGTTGTGGAGAGATTTTAATGGTCAAGTTATGAATTTCTGGTTTAAGCATTGAGACAGGAAGTTTTACTGATTATGACAATAAATAACCAAAGTTAAATAGACATTACTTTGATATATAAGGTTAGAAAACAGATTTTGTTTGTGACAAATAATTACAAAAACTGTAGGATTTTGATTTTATATATCTAAATCTAATTTCTTTACTGTCACCCTACAGGAAATTTTCATTGATTTAATGTTGCAGGTTTGGATCTGTGGACAAAGTTATGGAAAATGTTTGAT
>NW_005313802.1:0-942 GCF_000412655.1 Myotis brandtii
GTATGATATCAAAGTGAACTCCTGATTGCAATGGATAGATGCACAAGTAAAATCAGCATAACTAATGAAGAAAATAGACTGCCTTATAAACCAAAATGCTAGGAAACTTTTCAGCTTCAGCCCTAGTTGGATTTAAGGTTCAAATAATCTAACCAGGATTAAGACACTCTTATTTTTAATAGCTTTGCTTTCCTCTGCATTGGCTTCACTACAACAGAAATTTTCTCTAATGCCAACTTTCAAGCGCCTCAGACTTAGATCCTACCAGTTTCATCACCCTGGTAGTCGGCACCTCATGCCAGTAGTTCTAGCAGAAGTCCCAGGCCTAACCTGTATTGACTCAAGCAAGGTTAAAAGCCAACTATATAACTCATTACTCTGACACTAATTGGCCATCAAGAGTGGGGTTAGAGGAAGGACAAAACTCATGGACTGTAATAGGGAAAGAATGGAAGGGGCTATGACCAGCAGAAACAAAGGACAGATGCTAGATAAGCAAAAACAATAAATATCTATTGTACACGCAGCCCTTTCCCTTCTGATGCCAGGGCACATATTGCACCTCACACTGACTTTATATCTAATTAAGACTCCATGGCCTAGAAACAACCCAAAACCACCACCAAAGACATTCTATTACAATTAGAAAAGGTAACTCCTTCTTATCCATCTCACTGTTCACCCTTTCCAGGTAAAAGCAAGAAAAGCTACAGTTAAAATGTATTAAAAGTAAATATTCAATCTGATATGAGTGCCTTCCACCTAGGAAGAAGGCATCAATATCACAAAGATAAGAATTAATGAAGAAATTTTAAAACAGTTAAAAGAAAAAGTCATTTATCATTCAAAGGAGATTTCTCCAGAGAAAAAGAAGAGTCCCTTCAGGACAGCCATGGAATACAGTTCGTAAGGCAGAATGAGAGATGATGAGAAAGCAAGGAG
>NW_005313803.1:0-942 GCF_000412655.1 Myotis brandtii
TTCAGTGCAATTTTGATTTCAACCATGCCCTCTCACCACAGAGAAGTGAAAACATGAAGTGAGGGGGCATTCACAGAGACCAGCACCACAGCTTGAATAAGCCCTGTGCCCTCCAGAATCCATGAAATATCAGGTGGACTCCTGTGAGAAGCTTTCAAGATGTGTGGTCCTAAAGCAGAGAAAGACTGTAGTCCAAGGTTAGCCCTAGCACAGGGCTTCACTACCTCTCTGCATTTTAAACATGTCTTCTGTGTACCGCCATGCTTCTATCTAACACATTGGGTGGCTTCCAATTTGTTATGATTAAGAATACCAAGGCTGTTTTTTATCTAAAGCTTGAAAATACAGTGTGTATACAAGGACCTTATATTTTGAGCCCAAAATCAGAACACATGGTCAAGGAGAGATTTCTTACATGACTTCTGAATGTGAGAAATACTCTGAGAGAGCTCATCTGAATGTCAATGATTGGGTGATTCTGGGATGGTTATATAGGAAGGGCAGAGGTTATGTAAAATCCAGGATCATGGCAGCCATGTGTGTATGTGCTCACAGGGAATTTATACATTAGGTACTAACGTTTTGTAAAAACTGTTTTCCACAATGCCATTGGTGAAATGCATTTTCTCTTCCAGTTTTCAGATAGAGGGACTGATTTTCCTTATAAAATTCAGTTTCCTTTATCTTTCTCTAACCTTTAATTTTCCATCCACACCACCAAATGGTTTCTTTCCTGCTGTAAAACTGTACCCATTGCCCTCAGAGGAACAGAAACTTTATTAGAGAAAATATTTTAACCAACCAGGCAGATAAAGGGTTATTCACTCCTGATGAAGTAGAGGGTGGGAAGAACAGAGCAACATTCCTCTTCAAGTCCCTTGCTTTCTGATACTTTATTCCCTTTTCATCTGGTGTCTCCTGATGGGAACTCCAGAGTATCTT
>NW_005313804.1:0-942 GCF_000412655.1 Myotis brandtii
CTCATCCCCATCCTTTGGCCATAGTCTTTGCAGTCATCTTTTAGTTGGCTAAAGTTCATCCTTTAGATGTTTTCTCAGGGAGAGCTCATGGGAACAGTATGCCTTGAGTTTGTGGGTGTCTGTAGTTTTTATACCTGAAAGACAGTGAGGCCAGATGAGAAATCTTTGCCTTACACTTTTTTTTTTCTTGAGTATCTTTCAGGTATTGCCCCACATTCTCCTGGCGCTGAGTACTGCGGTTGAGAAATCCGAAGCAGCGTGAATTTCTTTTTCTTTATAAATAACTTTATTTTGGGGATGAGATACCTGGCTGCCCAACCAATTCTTTATTTTTATGGTCCAATAATTTTACTGTGATATGTTTGAATCAGTTTTCCCTGGCTCATGCTATGTCCTTTGAAAAGAAGATTCAAATCTTCTTTTATTTCTGGGAAGATGTAAACATTTATTTCTTGAAATAGATCTTGAACTACTTCATAAATATGGAAATGTTCCATTGGTTTGGTTTTCCTCAGGGATCCCAGGTATGTGTGGGGCAGATCGCCTTTGCCTGTCCGTTTCCCTCTGATCCCGTGCTGTCCAGTGTGGTAGACGCTAGCCACATGTGGCCATTTAATTAATTAAAGTTTAAACTAAGAATTCAGTTTCTTAGTTGTACCAGCTACATTTTACGTGCTCAATAGCCACACATGACTAGAGGCTGCCGCTTTGGACAACATACATATTTATATATATAATTTCCATCACCAGAGAAAATTCTATTGGACAGGGCCACTCATTTGAACTTTTCTTATTTCCATTCTATTTTCTTTGCTTTTGTCATATCTGTCCTTTATGTCCCCTACTGTGACATTCACAGATTGTTTGTTTTTCCTCTTTTATTTATTTCCTAAGTTTGGCCAACTCATGTTCCATCTGTTTTCTTGCCATTTCTTCCTTGAT
>NW_005313805.1:0-942 GCF_000412655.1 Myotis brandtii
GCTGTGGTTACCCCAAGTGAGTTCATAGAACACAAACAGGGGCCTGGGTTGGCTATATTTGATCAGGCGTCCTTCCCCTGTGATCAGCTGTGACCAGGAAGGTGGAATCACAGGAAAAGTAAGAATGCCCCTTTAGGGGACTGTGGACAAGTAATATTCTCTACAAAGGACTAAGAGCAGGTCTGACAGGGAAACATTTAGAAGTATTATTTCGTTTATAAAGTTATTGATGTAATGCAAATATAAGCCTGTGATTCTCAGCTGTTTATAGGGATCTGGAATAGACCACAATAGATGGCATACATTCTGCTTTCTTCATTTTAAAGAGGAGGAAATTCAAACCCAGGAATGTCTTGAGTGTCATCAGTGTCTCACATGACTGCCTTTGATATTTTATTATATTAACCTCGACATCCTAGGGTCTCAGGTTCCTAATTAGTGAAATAAAATGAATTATACATTTAAAATAATAGTATTGACCTTGAAATAAAATCTCATCAATAATCTCCCCTACCGTTTCTCTCACTATTTCTGTCTTTGGCAGACACTATTCTTTCTGGTTTTTTTTTTCTTCCTCCATAACTTTAATGGAAGAGTTCGAATTTCTTAATTGGTGAAACTATCTCAGGAAAAGAAGAAAAATGTCCCAAAGGAAATTTCTCATTAAGAAAAGACAAGTGTAGCAGCTTCACCCAAATGAAACAAGAACTTGTCAGGAACACTTAGACGTACAAACACATATATTCATATACAGGTGAACTGTCAGATGTATTCACACCCCAAACATTATCCTTTTGTGAAGAAAATAAATCAACCGTAGTATCTACAGAACTTCATTTTGATTTTGTGCAACACAGGAGCAAAAAATAAACATGTTGTGTCTTTTCTTGAGAAGTATCTATTTACTTTCCATTTGTAATGCTTTGCTTTACATATTTTTTT
>NW_005313806.1:0-942 GCF_000412655.1 Myotis brandtii
TATAAATAACTGGCATGCCTTATTTTCCCTGAGTCTCTTAGGGACTATATCATCTTTGACAATTCCACCACTATGCCTGATCAAAACATTTGAATAATTCCCTGTGGACTCCAGAAAGAAAGTCCTTTTTTCCCCCCAAACTGTTGTTCAAGACCCTCAACACTATATCCTTTCACAATTTGAGAGTCCCTGTCCACCATTTTTCTTGGATTTGGGTGAACAGACTTGGTGAGCTTAGAGATGCATGGTGTGACAAGGAGTTTTTCTTTTTATTTATTCACTAATTTATTTGGATGAAAGGAAAACAAAAGGGGACATATTAAATTAATACTGACTCCACACATTTGTGATCCAAACCAATCTATTCCCTCTCTCCAGAACATTCCTCACACTCTCAGCTACACACAACTGCTTCTTGGGAAGGCTTCCTCTCACTGATGATGTTGGAATCTCTCTATACCCATTATTCAAAGTCTGGCCCCATTCTCTGCCCATGTGACTCTGTTGCTAACCCTCCAAACAGAAATTCCTTCTTCTCACACTCACTTTTTTGCTCACAGCTTGATATACAGTATATTGAAATTAGTGGAAAGTGATGTATTTCCCATTCTGAATGGTAAGTTTAGGAGGGAGTTAGATCATGCCCTTTATACTTTTGCTGCCCACTTTTTATATACCATGGACAGTCAGTGGAATTTACTGAATTAATAAGTAAAAATATCTAGGGCATAAATTGTTTCTTGGTGTGGAGTCGTGTAAGAATTGGTTAGAGTTTGTAAAAACAAAAACTAATTTTCAATGTTACTGTTCAGGAACTGAACTTTATTGATTTTCAAGTCAATACCAATTTTAATTAGAATACTCTCACGCAAATCCCATAAAATAGCCAGAAGGTGTTGGAAATTTCAATCCCTGTCATTACTTACAGCAGTTAATAAAAAA
>NW_005313807.1:0-942 GCF_000412655.1 Myotis brandtii
GTAGAAAAAGATGCAGACAAGGGTAGCTTCAGAGCAGATGAGACGGATGCCGGCTCAAACAGGTATCTCTTGAAATTGGAAGCAAAGACATGTGCGATTGCAAAGCCACACCCACTCTGGGCAACTGCTATGAGCCAGAGGTCAAGAGCAAAGAGAAAATGCAAGCAGAGAAAAATACACGATTGCACTTCAAAGTCTGAAAACGGAAGAAGGGGAGGATTTGAGGGAGCAGTCTTCTCTCCACATTTGTGAACTTGAGGCAAAGAAAGAAACAAGAGTGTGTCCTCCTCTTCCTTTTTTCATCAAAATCTTCTGCCTCGTATTGCAAGAGCAGACTTGTCTGAACCCAAAGTCCCAAAGCAATGTCTCCCGGTTGCCTTTTCCCTGTGGATCACTTCACTCCTTGATCTTCGAGGAACCTAAGCCCCAAATCAGAGAACGCATTGGTGTGTTTCGCTGCGAGGAAGAGTTCTTGTCTGCTGCTTGCTCAGCTAGCTAGGAATGCACGGCGGAGCTAGCCTCGTCCTGTGGAGCAAGCGCCTGCATGCTCCTGAAGAAAGATGTGCCTCAAGTCAAGTCGTGGAAACCTGCCAGTCCATTCCTAGGAATTAATCCGCCCCTCCCCATTATCTCTGCATCTGATCAAAGGACACCTAACTGCCTTTCATTTTCTTCTATTGCAGCCCTTCCATGGATAGTAAGGCTTCTTCACTGAATAAAACAAAATTTTAAAAAAAGTGAATATGTGAGCTACAAGGCAATCCTGGGGGTCTGTCCATTGTAGGAGGAGCAACAGCAGAAGGAACCAATTCTCTGTGTGGTTTGAAGTGTATTTGCCCTCGTGACTGACGAATGTCCTCCTTACTAGGTACAGATATTCACAGAAGCCACTTGGCTGTAGTGGGACTTATCAAACACACACACACACACACACACACACAC
>NW_005313808.1:0-942 GCF_000412655.1 Myotis brandtii
GTGAATATTATTGCAGAACTTCATATTAAACACTATATCAAACACAAATAAGCAACCATCCTAATTTTTTCCACTGTGCTCAAATCCCTAGGGACTTGAAATTAATTTGCAATATTAAAACAAAAAGCATGGACCCTCAAAAACAATGTATTCAAAATTCTTGTAAATAGTAAGAGATGCCGCATAATAACGTATAATTGTTTATCAAATAAAGATCACAGAATCTTTTCTATAGAACTTTTAGAAAAATTATCTGTGGTGGCTGGAGAGGCAGGGAAATATTTCAGACAGGAGAAAGCTTCAAACGGCCATTGAAATATGAGTATGAATTAGGAAGCTAGAGTAGGTGGAGAGGCTGATGAGGGAATTTCATAGACTGAGGACAAAGAATGTTGTCCTTTTCTTCATCTAACTAAGATCAGCACCTCTTCTGTGACCTGCCTTCTTAGTTTTATGTCTCATTTCCCCCCATTTCCTAAGTATCAGAAGCTGGGCATGTTACTTGACCTTCATGCATTTCAGTTTCCTCTATAAAAGGAATAACTGCACATTCCTTATAGAGTTAACATAAAGACTAAATTAATTCATCCAGGAAAAGTGCTGAAAATGATGGTTTTTAGAGTGATAAACTCAATAAGGCATGGTTATTATTAAACTTATACTGTTCACTGGTTAACTTCTAGTTATCCTTCAGAGCCAAGTTCAAGTGTCAATTCTTAAATTAAACTTAATCCAATTAACTGGTTTCAATTTTAGCATTTATTACTTTTGTTTTTACATATATTTTATGATTACTTGATCAATGTCTTTCTTCCCTTCTTGATCTTAGGCCAATAACAGTAATTGAATCTAATTTTTGCTCAAAAATGTTTTCTCAGTTTATTCACAGTGAAACACAAAATCCCAATAATGTCAATAAAGCCTTATATAGGGTGTCCCAAA
>NW_005313809.1:0-942 GCF_000412655.1 Myotis brandtii
AAGAATATGTACAAATATATACATATGTAACATTGTATTACATATAATGTGTGTATATATAATTGTGTGTATGTCCATACCCTGTTTTTTTATAGATGAAGAAATAGAGTCTGAACTATTTTAACTTACTTGGGGGTTATGCACAATATCAGAGCTGGGGCTACAAATTCAAGTCTTTTGACTCCTATGACAGCACTAATTATACTGCACACTCTATTTTAACAAAGCACTATGGAGAAATTCCTGACTTAAAGTTCTGAGTCCCACAAAATGTTGGACCTTGGATGACAAGTAATCTAAAAATTAGAGAGTTACAGAGAGCCTATATCTTGGGATCCTGGCCATATGGAGGACAACCCAGATGTGTGTGTCTGTGGATACAGATGGCTGTACCTTTCATTTTCCTCTGCACAGACAAAAGTAACAGCAAATACCACAAGGGTTCTAAAAACTCTTGTCATGTTCTCTCTTGAGATCATATACATCAGGTGACTGCAAAATTCACCTGATTTATATGATCTCAATATTTGGTAAAGGGTAGTTCATTGGAAACATAAAGAATACAATGGGTAAGGTAGCAAGTTAATGGACATCTCAAATCTACCTCACATCGTGGTACAAACTTTACATGTATTGATTTCTTCTTCACAACCATCTATTAAAGTGAGAGTTACTTTTATTTCTACTTCACATATGAGGATTTTAGAGCTAAGAAAGTTTCATTAACTTGGCCAAGGAGGCAGCCTGATAACTGGCAGAGTGAGAAGAGTCCACATCTGCTTCTCTCCCAATGCTATGCTCTGCTCAAGACATCAAATCATGCCCAAGGACATCATATACCTGTGCTGAGCCAGCTCAGCCAAGCGTTCGAAAGCCTGAGTGAGGGCTGTGAATGGATGAAGAAATGACAGAGAGAATAAGCTGGGTAGGTGGATCTTCCTG
>NW_005313810.1:0-942 GCF_000412655.1 Myotis brandtii
CCCAACCAGGGCGAGGATGTACTCTTTTAAAACAAATTAGCAGTTTGAACCTGAAAGGATATTCTCACTAGTGTCAGCTTTTCTTGGCTCCTGTTACTATAGATGTATGGAACATCACTGATTGATAAGCATCATCTGCTGGCTGCCCCCTCTTGCACAGAAAACCAGCGTGTGCCTATGATCATGGCAACCTGCTTTTGGTGTTGAGTGAACAACTGCAGAAATGGACCAGTCTCCCTAGTCCCATCTTTACCTGTGCGTGGGACCCGGCCTGAGGATATGAACAGAATAAGGCAGAGGCAGGTCAGCACCATCAGAAGCTGTTATCACACTCCCACTGTGAGCCTGCAGGCCCCCGGCCGACACGTCTAGAACTCGATATTGGATTCCTCATTACAGCCTCAGCTGGGCTGGCACGCTTGGCAACCCACAGTGCAAATGGAAAATGTGAGTCTGACGAGGGAGCGTTTTCCCTTTCTCTCTCTTTAAGGAAAGAAAGTGATTGCTGTGGAAGTTATTTCTGATGTTAATAGGAACATGTTGTCATGGCTCTGCCGGCCAAAGGAAGACAGCCTGAGCTAATAGAGTGAGATGCCATTTAAAGTAAGTCACAGTAAGGGAGATGCCCCTAGCACCCCTCATTTTCCTGAGCACTGTTGTTTTCATGGTCTTATCTGCTGCAAGAGACCTGGTTATTATGCCCTTGACCATGTGGGAAGCACAATTTGCATTTTCTGGACCACTGTGGGTTGTGATGTGAGCACCGTCGGAGGGAGCCCTGGGCCAGGCGGAAGGAAGCGGCCGCCCGCAGAGGCCAGCTGACGCCAAGGGTTTTTCTTTACCGTCAGTGGATATGAGCTTGGCTGCAGGTTATATTTCTGTGCCGTTCAAGCCATTTAGTATTTTTAGATGGTAACAAAATATAATTAAACTCTTTTAGAT
>NW_005313811.1:0-942 GCF_000412655.1 Myotis brandtii
GGCCTGGAAAGTGCTCTTCCCAATAAAAGAGTTCTCATAAAGTAAAAATAATGTATGCTTTTATATATACTCCCCTACTTCCTATCATTACCTTCCTTTAGGGGCCAAAACACAGTGTTCCTGCTCTCCTCTCTCCAGAAGTTGTTAAATAAACTCCAGGCCAGAAAAACCTTTTGTGCACAAATCCAGCTGTGCTGACAGGGAGGCAAGGATACACATTCAGGAGGCCCCAGTCTCCTCAGATACATGAACACCAAAGTCAGAGCAGTGTGGTTTGAGGGGGCAAGTGGGACAGTGGGATGGGCAGTTCAGAGGCTGACCTGAAATATCTGCTCTGCCGCTGATTACTCAAATGAACTCAGGCAGATCTTCCAAAACTTCTGTTTGTATCTGGGGAGTTAGAAAAACAGGGGCAGGGAAGAATTGGATTTGATGATCGCTTCTAGCTCTAACATTCTGTGATCTTTCTGTCTCTTTTTAGGCTTTTTGAGATAATCCCATTGATGTTTAGGCCTATGGGGGTTTGAGGGATTAATCAGTATCCCTTTCATTCTGGAACCATTCCAGCTAAGCACAGAGAAAGGAAGCAAACAGTTCCAATCTGCTTGTGTAAATCTATAACACAGATACCTACATGCTTGTAGGCACAAATATTAGGTATAACTAGCCAGCAACTCATATATGAAAGAAAATACTATAGCATTAGAGATTTGAATTGAATGATATTCATCTTTTTTTCTTTTGTGCTGATAAAACTGTTCTTTTCCTTAACAAAATCATGTTCCATTCCTTTTAAAAAAGATTTTCTGGTATTCAAATGTATTAGTAGTAATTATTAGACACATAGTGCACATCATGTCTTATATATTATCTCAATTACTTTCATAAGGCCTTCATAAGGAAAACAATGTAAGGTATTATTTTCTATATTTAGCAAAGAAG
>NW_005313812.1:0-942 GCF_000412655.1 Myotis brandtii
GAGTCTCTAGGTGCCCAGCGGTGCCGTTGCTGGTTGATGCAAGAACCCTGTGGGGCCGTCCCATGGCTGCTGCCCTGGTTGGAGGAAAACACAGATTTTTCTGTGTTAACTTTTTCCTAGTTCTTGGACCGATACTCTTCCCGTTTCCTGTCGTGGCTCATGGATGCTTTGTGCCTCTCGATTCTGCAGGTGCCTGTGGGCTCGCGGAGGCACATCCACAGGTCCTTTGAGTTTCTCCCAGGGATGTGTTCATGTAAGGCGACAGCCCACCACGACTGTCCTGACTTCCGGGCTGGGGAACGTCCGTGGGTGCCTCTGCCCATTGAGGCCCTGGGGAGGCTGCTGGGAGGAGTGGCGAGGTCAGGCCTAGAGCTCTGAGTGATCGGACTGAGCCACGGCCTGGCACTGAAGTCACTTCTGCCCCGTCGCCTCTGCCAGGTCCCTGGCTGCATGAGTTTCCCGGATGCTTTGCTGTCCATTAGGGAGCAAAACAGAAATTCTCCCCATCGGAGCCCAGACTCTGAACCCATGATTGCTGCGTGTCCTTTGGGTGTTGCTAAGAAACAAAACCCAAACAGATGAGGAAACAGAAAAGGATAGAGAAATAAGGAAATCCAGAATAACCATGTTAGCATCCCAGGAGAGCAGGGCCTTGACATGGAAGCAGCGCCCGGTCTGTGGCTCTGCGAAGGGAGGGGGAGGGGACTCCCAAGGTCCGTTGGGGAGCCTGAGATGTAGAATGCAGGAGGCCCCAACTTGCCGTGGGCTGCGCTCCAGAAGCTTCTGAGTCACTTGTTTGGGACGAATGTGACTTTTCAAAAGGTGCCTGGGTTCCCAGGCCCACCCAGCACGGGCCTCCTTAGGTCACAGTGGGAACTGAGCCCGCATGGCCCTGCCTGCCAGGGTCCCCCAGCTGTGGAATGAAGCTTCGCTCACCCCCCC
>NW_005313813.1:0-942 GCF_000412655.1 Myotis brandtii
ATACTCTAAGGCAGGATTTCTTAGCTTCAGCATTATTGGCATTTGGGACAGGATAAAACTTGGTAGTAGATTAGTCCTATGTCTTGTAGAATGTTAGCATCATTGGACTCCGCCCACTAGATATTAGTATAATCCTCCTCAACTGTGATGGTAAGTGGCACCATCCTGCTTCTATAGCTTGGATTTAAGATCCCATATATTCTTTCTATTTTGGATGCAGCAGTATAGCGACATCTGATTTAATGTCAGTACAGCATAATAAAAAATGTCACACTATCCTTTTAGATTTTTCTCTCTGATCTGTTGCTTCAGTTGAATCTTTAGAAACATATTTCAGTTACTTTTGGGTTGTGTGGTATATGATGCAGTCCATTGCTATACCTTCTTTGCTGTGAAGTAGGCCGTTGGTTGGATGCTTTATTCTTTGGGTGTTAATGTTTTGGGATCAGGTATTTCATAAACCTTGGGGGGTTGATCTTACTGCAGCTCAAAAGGTAAACCAATACCCGTAATAGGTTGTTATCACTTGTCTTCAGACAGTGTCTCCAAGTCAGTAAATTCTTGCCCTCCTTGATCAAGCATCCTCAAAGTTCAAAGTTAACACCAGTCCCAGGTGGCTTTACCTATGAGTCCTACCAAACATTTATGAAGGAAGTGATAGGTACTAATACTACATAAAATCTTTAAGACAATCAAAGAAGAATACTTCATAACACATTCTGTGAAACCAACATTACTGTAATCCTGAAATTCATATATAAATGAAAAAAGATCAAGAACAAGTTTAAAAAATATCTTTGTAAAAGAGTAATAAGCTAGGAGAACTTACATTATCTGCCTTCAAAACATTGTAAATTGACAGTCATCAAAATAGTATGAGGTTAGCATAAAATTAGATACATAGATCAATCCTGTATAATAAAAGGCTAATATGCAAATCGA
>NW_005313814.1:0-942 GCF_000412655.1 Myotis brandtii
TTATAAGTCTATAATTCCTTTGAGGGTGCATGTAATGTCATAAATTGTAGGAGCAAACTCAAGCAGTTTAGTCATAGGAACCTTGAGATGAAATTACAGCTTTTATAATCCCCTGAGAGGATATTCTTTTGGTATAATGGAAATTGTAGACATTTAGAAATACTTAGCTCTCTTGACCCCAGAAAAATACAATGGTCATTCTAAGATTAAAGAAATGCTAACCAGTTGAACTGATCATAAGGATAATAGAAATAATATATTGAAGTCACTATGGTATTTACTAAGTATAGTATGGAATGCTTTCTAAAATAAGAGCTACAAGAGACACCTACATAATTGCAGCTATAAGAAAAAATTTTGCAGGTGTAAACATAAAGATACTAAAATACATATTGCAAAGGCTTAGCCAGATTTGCATTAACTATTTAAAATACTTTATACTTACACGAGAAGACTTTTTTTATATTAAATGTCAGTAGCTAAATAAACAAATATACCAGATTTAAAATAAAATTAAATATCATGGGGTGTTGAAACAGCATAAAGTTCACAAAATATCATAGTTATAGATACACTTAATTTTGAGTTATAAGAACCCCAAGGAATATTGTTCAATTCCAAACTCTTGCATTTAGAATGAATTGCATAATGCAAAATATTAATAGAACCAAGTTTCCTCTCAATGAGAGCAATCCAATAGGAAGTTAAATTTGGTAAAGATTTCAAGTAAATAATGAATAAATATAAGCAGGTAACACATAAATTTATTTTAAACAGATAAGTGAGATCTGTTATGTGTAACATTGTCACAATTGTAAATTAAAGTACTCATAATCCTGTGCTTTTTTAAAATGTTTAACTGTATATTTACACATAAAGCCAATGTTTATAGAACACTTCTATAGTTTTTATAATTTAAAATAAAGGAAAAAAGACATTGCT
>NW_005313815.1:0-942 GCF_000412655.1 Myotis brandtii
ATTTGAAATAGTAAGTTTAAGTGCGATTTTGATTCATAATGACTTCATTCTCTAGCATCACCAAAATCTTCTATTTTCTTTACATGAATTTATCCACCCGGGCACCCAAGGCAGAGGTAGAGGCATTAATCAGTCACTTCTCATGTTTAGTCATCAAGTTCTATCTCTTGTATTTCTTAAATACTAAAAAAATAGAATCACTAATATAGTCCCACTCTCTTTTAGGCACTATTCTAAGCACCTAATCTAGATTAATTTATTTAGTTCTGCCCATAACCCTATGGTGTGGGCACTCCTATTACCATGCCTATTTTATAAATGAGGGTTCAGAGAGGTTAAATACATTGCCCATGGTTGCACAGACAGGAAATAGTGGAGTTACTATTTGAACCCAGATAGACTAGCTCTAGTCAGTATAGTTAACTCAGCACTTGACTGCCTCTCCTCAGGCCGCCTGCCCCAATCAGTCAGGATTAGATCTTCCTTCCCTGCCCCCACTAACACTCACTTAGATGCCTACATCTTCTTCTCACAGGTCTACCTGCTTCCAGTCAGTCACATCTCAACTCCAACCTCAACTAAGCACCCAAAGTCAGATGTTTAAATTGCCCATCCAATACCACCTCCATACTTAAAATACAACAGTGGCTTCCTATTTTAAACTTGTTTTTACTGTTACTATAGCTGGAAATAGTATGCTTGTTGATTCTGAGCATAGGACTTTTTCTTCAAGTGAAAATTTAATGGAAAACAACAAAATATTTAACTTGACCAGCTCTGATTAAAGGTCTACGCTTGTGATGGGCTGATGGTTCAAGAAGGAGCCCTAAGGAATCCCTAAGTGGAGATTTGAAAGCAGCATGAGAGATACCTGAGAAAGCCAGGCCACTGGTTCCTGCACCAGCCAGACAGGTGAGAAACAGTCCTGGAGGTCTAAGGGGG
>NW_005313816.1:0-942 GCF_000412655.1 Myotis brandtii
TGTCTGATGGAACATGGCACCTTCATGTCACCGTCAGACAGAAGTGCTCTATCATGAGAGCAAAGCAGCAGCCTATCCAGTCTCTTAGAAGCCACTGAGACACTGTCCACTCTCAGAGACAGCCCAGGAACACAGCAGTCCATGTTCCTCTCTCGCAGGCATTACGTCTCTTTGAAATTGGTCCCTGACCAGGTCAAGGATAAGCTTCACAATTTTTGTTTCTCAGCACTTGACAAAGTTGCCTCTCGTTTAAGGTCACCGGCCAATTAAGAGAAGCAGAACTGCCGATCCCCTCTGCAGGGGGGGATGGGGGAGGGAGCTTTTGTGGCAGAAGCCTTGCTGCAGACAAACCAGCTCTGCTTATGAAAGGCAGTGCTGCCCTCACTTACTTTAGCCAGTGGTCACTGCCAAGGACGTATATGCAGCTGGCCTAGGGGAACAGTGCCTAAAGCTCTTTTGAATCATGCATTACAAAAGTCATCCCTGCACGGGTACATTTACAGCTTTCTTTTTAGGATAACCTAAAGAGGAGAGAGTCCAGCAATCAATAAATCCAGACTCAGGTTTAGAGACGCACAGAAGGAGCAAAAAAACTGAATGTTAATTTTTCATTGTATGTCCTGGCTCATGACTACTTTGTTAAATTAAATATACAGTCTCCAGTTATAAAATCTCTAGAACGTTTATTTGAAAGGAAAATCCTTGGTCATATTAAACATATTCAGAGTTGCTCCAAAATACACATTTCAACCTAACACGGGTGAACTGAAATGTCTGGGTGGTAATTAAGTAGACGGTTATTTAATCACTTGAACCTCGTGAAGAAATTATTTAAGGTTCCAAGGAACTTGGCACAAATCAGAGCTCTCTGTGCACATATTCTGTGCCTACACTGTTGCCAGCGCTCAAAATATTAGGGCACAATGGGCCCCAAAATGTAAT
>NW_005313817.1:0-942 GCF_000412655.1 Myotis brandtii
TCTTGATTTATGGAGACCACGTGTTTAAAGGTTGTCCTTGAGTGAGAATAACATGATGGATGGCCTGATGTTCCGCCAGGTCTGTATTTTTCACCGCCTGCATCATTCCAAATCATTCTGCAAGCCCTCGTCTGAGTCTGATGAACAGGTTCCAACAGAGACCAAGTCAGTGTCCAGCAGTCAGCCCTGACCTGGACTCTTACATCATGCTTAGTCCTGAGCCTCAGTCTTCACATCTTTAAAGTGGAGATGATGCTAATAACACCTGTCACATGAGGACTGAGAGGGTGTCTGGGACATGCGTCCACTTGTTGCTCTCCTCGCTGGCCACTCCAGCCCTCTCCAGGGTGCAAGTCCACACACAGCCCTCCTACAGCTCCGGAAGTCTTACATAGTTTCCCTCGTGTTGAATATTTTCTCACCTTTATACTGGACTGTTAATACCCACCTGTTACAGTCATTTTTTGAATGAATGAGATCATATTTAATTTCTGCCCCCTGGGCTGGCACTTTTAACACTAACTTTTAGTTTTCCCAACAACTCTGCTTATAAAGCTGCTTATAGGATCCAGGCCAAGCCTTTTATTCCTCTTTTTCTTTCCTGTGAACTAATCCATTGCTCTACCTCTTTCCTCTTTTACTCCTCAATGTGTTTTCCCAGTGTCCCACATTTCTAAATGATGAGTAGATTTTTATTTTTATTTGAACATCATGCAGTGACCTCAAACACCACAAAATTTGTAAGTCAAACAATCTCACCATCTCCATCTGGCTACACCTCCTCTCTCTCTCTCTTTCTCTCTCCCTCTCTCCTCTCCTTTCCTCTCCTCTCTCTCTCTCTGTCTCTCTACAGCTCACCCTTCCCCTCTCCCTTCAGGCTTCAGGCCCTCACAGTCTGATCATCCCTGCCTTTCTCTCCAGATCAGCTTCTTCTGTAAGACA
>NW_005313818.1:0-942 GCF_000412655.1 Myotis brandtii
AATTGAACCATGACCTCCTGATACATAGGATGATCAACCACTGAGCCATGCCAGCTAGGCTACCACTATAAATCTTGACAGCTCAAAGTTTCCCATTACAAACCAAGAGAAATTCTACCAGCTACTTATTTATTATGAAAAAATATGATAAAAATTATTAGATAGTTTCTGGATGGAACAGTTATGACCTTAAATCTTTTTAAATTACATTTTATTGGGGGAATAAACAATTAGAGTTACAAGGAGATGAGAAAGCGTTTCACCAAAAACCACCTCTGGGTTGACTTTTAACGCATTTGTACTTATGTTACTTAAAATTATTACTTAATGAAGGTTATTTTAAGATGATGATTTTAAGGGGAAAGTACACAAAATTTCATAAGATGATAGAATACAGAGTAATCAACCTGGGAAAGTCTGACTGTATCCTGGGAGGTCACTTAATATTTAGATTCAGTTAAATGCTCAAGAGTGCCTACTTTGCTTCAACACATGTACAAACTAACTTATTTAATCATAAAGACAGTCTTAGGAGGTACATGGTATAATCTCCATATTAGAATTAAAAACAAAAACTCAGATAGGCAAAATAATTTTCCCATAGTCAAATTCCGGCAAAATTGTCTTCTGGCTCTAAACCCTATGCCCCTTTCATTATACCGTTTTAACTCTGTGGCTAAAAAGACCAACATGCTAAGCATCAGCATTAAAGGAAAATCAGGGGACATTAGAATTCCAATAGGTGGTCATGGTCTTCAGCTTTCCTGATGGCTACTCAGAGAATAACATTTTTTATGGACAACATGCAAATATTATCTGTCTGGCCTGGTCACCAGGCAAGGAGCACTGTGCCTCCTGTATCATGTATATGATAGTGTATGTATGGACCCTGAGTAACCCTAATACAAGGGTCAAGATCCAAGATGCACACTGACTCCACCA
>NW_005313819.1:0-942 GCF_000412655.1 Myotis brandtii
CTTTTTTCATCTGTGGGCTAAAAAGCCCAAATCAATTATCTCCTTCAACAGGATATATTGTGTTGGGAGTCAATGTCATCTCTTTACGCATTAGCAAATATTGTGTATCTTATTAAATTCAGTTTTTAATTTTCTATGAAACCACTGCAATGTAAAAAGAAACCCTGATGTTAATTTACATATCATTCACAAAAATTAATTATTTTTCTAATAGCTACCTCTCCTGGATTTTATGGGACTTTTTTTTCCAAATTCCTTTTAAATATACATATGTATACAGTGAGACTCTTGATAGAGAAAGAGAAAAACCATAAAATTAATGAAAGCATTGACAAGTCCTATGAATGGCCTCCAAGGACACAAAACTTATTATGAGCCCTTTATAACATGAAATAATATGTGCATTGATACCAACTCTCATTTTGGAAATAACTAATTGAACTCATTCTCCTTATATAGAGCTGAAAAGAAGTTTTAAATGAGCATTTATCAGTGGGTTTGCTGGAAATGGATCAACAAATCCCCAAGGTGAGTTTGCTACACAATGATCTCAGGAAAGACCTGAGCTCCAAGGGACACTTGAGAAATTCTAGGGCGAAATGGGGTAAAGAGGGAAACCATGTGACTGCCTGAACTGTGCCTATGGAAGGAACATGGGAAATAGACCACGATAACTGGAAGTATTAGCTAGGGCTCAAAATGTTCCTTAAATTACAAAAAAAAAAAAAATTAGACTGATCAGGGAGCTTACATTAAAACATTAAGAATAAAGTGAGGGAAGGAGATGTCAACCTGTAGAACAGTTACATTTATCAAAGCTTAAATACAAATGTCACACTCATATCTACACAGGAAGATAAGGTTAGAATAAGGACTTTATTTGCATGTTACTGCTTAGGCAATTGACTAGCTGTTTTAAGGGAAAGGATTTTCTTGCCTTCA
>NW_005313820.1:0-942 GCF_000412655.1 Myotis brandtii
AAAAAAAATGATGGGGTGCCTATTAAATTTTAAAATAAAAATGTAAATTAAGGTTAATCACAAATAAACACATTTTGTTTCCCTAAGGTTGCCTAATAGGAGTATTTACATATATAGAAATATATCTTTGTGATAAGTTGCATAATAACTAATTTGTCCCATCGATATAGGCACAGAACACTTTTGGATACTAAATAATTGTTTTGTAGATTAATTTTGTTTTAATCCCATATCAACAATATTATTTCTTTCAATCTAGTAAATCTATTAGATTATTTTCTGTGAATACTTACATCTGCATATGCCTTATTGAGTAATTGGAAGAAATGAATTCATATGTGATTCACTTAAATTATCCAGGAAAGCATTATTATCAATTCTGATGTTTAGTAAGACTAATTAGGTGATCTCACAAATACCTATAAATGGAGGAGACTCTTTGGAGGAAAAAAACGTTCCCTCTCATTTGTATTGTTCTCTCTCATTGCCATTCACAGGTTCTTGTTATTCTACCTGCTCTATAAGTGGATGAGCTGCTATATATGAACACATTGTGGTTAGGGTAGGGAGAAGATAGAGACAGTACGTTGAATAATGAAGTTCATGAAGATAAAGGATATAGTTAAGACTCAATGAGCTGTGACTATTCCTGAGAAGATAAGCTCGAGTTTTGATTAAAGATTAGTATAATTATTTTCCTATCAAATGTGTGAAAGATAGTCCAGAAAAGAAGTTATTTTAAGGAATTAAACAAGGGAGATGCTAAAAGTTTAATACACATTAGCAAGTATATGGAATCAGGTAAGTTAAAGTTGGTAACAGGTAATCCATGTATAGATTAGATTTTAAAGCACCTACCGGAAAGGAAGCAATCAGTATTAAGAAAATTTTTCCTTAGGAGGCAAAGCTCATGACCACTAGGCTTGTATAAGAGGGGAAAAT
>NW_005313821.1:0-942 GCF_000412655.1 Myotis brandtii
TAGCATCTTATAGATGTAGTACAAGTCAAAATTTATCAGTGTGAATCCTTCCACTTCTTCAATATCATCTCTGCTATTTTGGGCCTTTTAAATGCTATATTGCTTTAAAATGTAGGTTTTATTATTATTGAGGTATAGTGAGTGAGGCCAGCAGGTCAGGAGATGACTTCCTTTGAAAAAAATATCTCATTACAGTTCCAAGAGGAGGGGGCACGCCGTGCCATGCCGTGCAGGGCCACACAGGAAAACGCCCGAGTTGATGAGGAGGCAGGAGGAGAAGGAGAAAGCCTGGGCAAACACTTGTATTGTGGTATTCATGGAGGGGAATGGGTGAGGCAGGGCGAGCAGGCTGAGCAGGTTTGGAATCATTTTAGCAGCCTCCAGGAGCTGTCTTGAATTGTCTGGTCCCTGGCCCTGAATAGATTAGGACAGGGGAATGTGGGCCTAGACTGTAAGAGCCCATCCAATGAGAACTCAGTAAAGGGAGTAGTTGGGGTGAAGGGGCTTCAGATGGGTTGGGTTGCATAGGAAAGGCTCATTCACAGGGAGTCTTTTACTATCTCTAGCCATGGGAGTGGCAGTCTCTCCAGGGTTGGCAAAGCATCATGAAATACAGAAAATAAAAAACATGATTAATGCACATGTCAATTTAAGAATCAGATGATCAATTTCCACCAAAAAATCAGAATATTTTATTGGTTTTGTATTAAATCTATAGTTCAATTTGCAAAGAATTAATATTTTCATAATATTAAGTCTTCCAGTTGATGAAACCAGAGTATGCTCACCTTTTTTCTTTTTAGTGGAAGTCTTCTTTAATTTCTGTGAGTGACATTTTTTGGTTTTCTATGTAGAGGACTTACATACTTTTTGTTCAACTTACTTCTAGGTGTTTTTGTTTTTTCTTAATCCTCACCCAAGGATATTTTCTTCCACTGATTT
>NW_005313822.1:0-942 GCF_000412655.1 Myotis brandtii
TCCTGTTCTTAAATATCTTCTGTACTGCAGACCTTATCTGTTTAGTTTTTAGGCTATAGACCAAGGGATTAAGGACAGGGGTCAAGAAAAGGAAGAGATTGGCCATGGTGACATGGAGAAGAGGAGATGTGAATGTACCAAACCTATGAATTAGAGCCAGCACAATAAGTGGCACATAAAAAATGCAGACAGTGAAAATGTGGGAAACACAAGTATTAAGTGCCTTCAGCTGGCCGTCTCTGGATGCAATACCCAGCACTGTTTTCAAAATCAGGATGTAAGAAATGACAATGAACATAGAGTCAACTCCAAAGGAGCAGAGGACAAGGAATAGCCCATAGATGATGTTGACTCTGACAGGGCCACAGGCCAGCTTCATGACATCAGGGTGATAGCAGTAACAATGAGATAGAATAATATCTTTGCAGAAGGACAATCGCTTGAGTAGTATTGGCAAGGGTGCCATTAAAACCACACCCCTGACTATGGCTGCAAGCCCCATCCCTATAATCCGAGGAGGGGTTAAGACCACAGTGTACTGTAGTGGGTTTCGGATAGCTACAAATCGATCAAAGGCCATAGCCAGCAAAATGGCTGACTCTATGGAGGAGAAGGTATGGATGAAGAACATCTGAGCTAGGCAAGAGCAGAACTCAATCTCTCTGTGATTTAGGAGAAAGACATTGAGTACTGTAGGTAGAGTTGATAAAGACAGACCCACATCTGTGGCTGCCAGCATAGACAGGAAGATGTACTGAGGCTCATGGAGACTGGAGATGGTTTTGATAACAAAGAGGATGGTGAAGTTCCCTAGGAGGGCAATTGCATACATGACACACAGTGGGATAGAGATCCATATTTGTACAGCCTCCAGTCCTGGAATACCTATTAGAAGAAAAGTGGGTGGCTGGAACCAGCTATTGTTTATAAACCCCATAAAGA
>NW_005313823.1:0-942 GCF_000412655.1 Myotis brandtii
GGGCTCCCAGACTGTGAGAAGGGGCAGGCTGGGCTGAAGGACCCCCTAACCCCACCCAGTGCATGAATTTTGGGCTTCTAGTGATTAAATAAAAACTCCTACTGGTTAGAGATGAGTGTTCCTGAGAAGAACCACAATCCAAATAAATCATCTCCTGAAAATCAAGAGTTTGCACTTTGCCCTGAATCTTTTTTAAACAAAAGAAAAGTACATCATTTGGGGGTGAAGCAAAGCAGGGAAAGCTCTGAAGATGGTACTCAACCTGTTGAAATGGAAAACGGAGTGAAGGAGATGATCTCAATGCTGTGCATAGACAACTCTCTCCAATGAGCGGAGCCCTATCCTCCTCCACCTTTGCCCCTGGCAGACCAGGGTGAGGAGCCAGAAGAAATCATCTCCCCTCCTAGAAGAGCAGTTCCTGTGAGTGCCATGTCAGCGAGGACCAGGTGCATTTTGCTGTATTTATTTTTACGTGTTCTCATAACTGAAGTTATATGTCAGTGTGGTAGAAAGTTTGAAAAAGGTCGTTTTTTTTAATCTTGTAACCTTGTTAAGTATTGCTCAGTCGGTACCTGTGTACTCTCCTGGCTCTTACACAGCCATGGTCACCAAATGCACATATCCTTTTGAATCCATCATTTCTGCTCTAGTATTATATTGTATTTTCTCATGTTCCTAAAGATTTTTCATAATTATTCTAGAGGCTACTTACTAACCCATCCAGTGAAGAACCAACATTAATTGTGTCTCCATTGGGGAATTTTACAGTGTTTCCAATTTTAGCTGCTATAAGTAATAAGCTGTGTCTTTTAAAATGAAAATTGACCAGCACTCTTCCCCTATTTATAAACCTCTGTATAGCAAGGTGCTTGGCAAAAGTTGGCCACCAATGGTTGCTAGTCTCCCACAAAATTCAGTATTGCCAAAGCCACTGCCCCTCCC
>NW_005313824.1:0-942 GCF_000412655.1 Myotis brandtii
AGCAAGAAGTTTTAGAAAACTATTCCAGTCAACTCCAGGGGGAAAGCATTAAGAACCTGAACTAGGATAGTGACATTTGGTAAAAAGAAGGAAGAAATGTATCTAAGAAACAACCCAAAAGTAGAATCCACAGAAATTGGCAACTGGCTGAATTCGAGTATAAGAAAGGCCAGAAGAGAAAGCAAATCCAAGATTTCATAATAATCCGGAGATTATTACTCTTCTATTAGGCTGAAATTGTTCTTTTATTCGTCAACAAATACTTATGAATACCTTTTATGTTCCCAGAACTAGGCAAGACATGGGAGATATGGGAACAGATGGAAATAATAGGCTCCTGTTGGAAGGGAGCTGCCAATCTAAAGGAAGAGTTAGAAACAGAAAAAGTGTTGGAGATCCTGTCAGAGATGCTGGCTCAGAACACAGAGGGAGCCCCAGGAAAGGTGGTCAAGTCCCTGTTGGGTGGAACCAGCCTGAGACCAGGCTGTCAGAGCCAGGTGCGCATGGCCATGTGTGCAATGGCGGAGAAGCTCACTCTGAGAAAATGCTCTCCCAGGCTGGTGCCTGCAACTGAAATGAACGCATGGATTACACTGGATTCTTTCTTTCATTGTTCAGTGTTACCCAAAAGACGTCATTTCAATTGTACTTATATCAGGTAATGGTATCAGGGTATGTGACATGCGGTGAGGAAGGAAAAGGACAAGCAGTTTGGTGCTGTGCAAAGAGCTCTACATTCAGAGTCATTAACCAGACTTGCTTTCTCTGCTTCTCCCACTGACCAGCATGGTGAACTTTAACAAGTATTTAACTTCTATTAGCCTCAGTTTTCTTATTCATAAAATAGTGGTTTTTTAAAAATCTGTTTTTCTTACATCCTATTTTGTTGTAAAGATAAAAAAAATAAATATCAAAACACGTTGCAAAATATAAAATATTATT
>NW_005313825.1:0-942 GCF_000412655.1 Myotis brandtii
GGTCATTAACTATATCGTGCTGCAGCTTGGAAACTGAGGTAATGCAGCCTGGAAGTGAATTTGGATACAAAAATATACTAATGACAACTATCATTAATGAAGTATTTTACATACTTTATCTCCTTTACTCATTACAAAAATTATCCCCATTCTGCAGAAGAGAAAATTGAGGCTCAGAGGGATTAAGTGACTTGCTTCATGGTCACACAGCCAAAATGTGATAGAATCAATAGCTCAAAACCCATGGTCTTCTCTCCCTTACCATCCTGTCCTAATCACCTTGTATCACTCCCAGCAAATGTCTTGCCCAAGAACTTGCATGGGGCTTTCCGAGTCAGCACGTCACCAGGTATGAGCCTGCCCCAGGGTGTGGCCAAAGGGAGGGAGGGAGGACAGGAGCCTGCTCTCCCTCAGAGAGGCAGCGCCCTCTCCAGGCCAGCTGCAGTGCCCCCTGTGTGCTTACTTCCTGGGCACAGGCTCTCCTTGGTTACCTTTCTTGAGTAGCACCACAGTGGCGTCACAGTTGCTGCTGTCATCTATTTCGGCATTGCTGGCCAAGCCGTTGACCATGTTTCCAGCACCTTTCGTACTCCTGTCGAAGCACTGGTGTATGCAAGCGTTATATCTGAGCAGAGCGACAAGGGAAGAGAGCCCATCAGCGTTCCCTGTTCCTCCATTCCCCAACTCCCACCCAGTGTCCCTGCCGTCTGGACGCATCGTGGGGACCCCACACCTCCAGTTATTATTGTTATTATTCTGTCATTGCAGTTTCCCTCATAATATACAACCTGCCCCATTTTCCAATGTAAGGATATGTGAACATGAAATCAACTTTCCATAAACACATAGTGACAAACTGCTTTCTCTGCAATCTCTTCAATGTCCATGGAGGCACCTCTGAGATTGAGCTCCCTGACGTGGAGTCCGTGCATGGAAGGACAC
>NW_005313826.1:0-942 GCF_000412655.1 Myotis brandtii
ATGCTGTGGTTATAATAACCCCATCATCTCAGAGGGTTCAACAATCAGAAATTTGTTGCAGGTTGGTTGGAGATTCCGCTTTATGGTTTTCTCATTCTAGGACCAGATTTCCAACTAGATAATTGCCAGTAGCCATGACAAAGGGAAAGAAAGTTACAGAGGCCCTAGGAGCAATAATTAACTGTTACAATTCAGAACTGACTCATGTTTTGCTGGTAACTGATTTACAAAAACGAGTAACATGGCCCTGTCTCAACACAAAGGGATCAGGAAAGGTATTCCCATCCTGGAGCTGGAAGGGGATGAAACAGAATATTTCTCAAGCAGTACTAATGACTTTCAACACAAACAACAACAAGTGCTATTTCATACTTTGCTTTTATCAGCTAACAATGTTTTAGAATTCTTCTGATCAGCACATGCTTACACCATTTTTCACAGCTGCATAGTAATCTGCTTTACAGCTATAATCATACTTTGTTTCATCTTTCTGCCATCGGAGAATATCTGGAATATTTTGCTATACATATTACTATAGTGCACATCTTTGCACATAAATCTCTTTGAATACATGGAAACATACCTTTAAGATACGAGAAGAGGACAGACGCTGACATCACTCGTAGCTAGGTTTTAGTGTTATTTGACGCTGGCGTGGCACTCACAGCTAGGTCATATTGTTCTCCTGAGGGACATAAAAAGTCTCATGGAATAACAACATCATATAAAGTCACTCTGAGACCATGATAAAATTAGTGAACAATAAGAAACAAGGTCATGGTAAAACACCATAAAACACCAAACATCCCCTCTGCTTATTTGGACTGTTTCTTTACTAATTACAGCTTTAGCCTCATTCTAGTCAACCCTACCTCTAGATAAGATTGAGATAACCAGCCCTAGCTAGTTTGGCTCAGCGGATAGAGTGTCGGCCTGCGGACT
>NW_005313827.1:0-942 GCF_000412655.1 Myotis brandtii
GAGCAAAGAACCCAACACATAGTGCTGGTCCACTCAGAGAGGCCTCGCATTCAGTCAGGTGGCCTGACAGGATGTGGCTCCTCTATAACCAAGGAACCTGGCAAAACTGTCCAGAAGCAGTGTCCCATCACCCAGAACCCTACCTCCGCCTCTGGACAGTCTTGGTCCTTGCTACAGGACACCTTTCGTTCCCAAAGCTCTACCCAGCTTACCTTAATTCACAGAGCATCATTCCAGGGTCGTTTCCAGTTAGCTCAGCTCATCCCTTATACGCTTACTGGCCAATTTTGATGTCAAATAGAGATGATCTCATCTTGGACCTTGCCCTGCACCCTCTGCTGGTCATAGGCACTATGTGATTAAGGATTGAAGGAGTGATGAAGACCATAATGCTGTGAGGTCAGAGAGGTTGTGGTCAGTGAGTTAAAATCATGGAAGGGGAGGGGAGGGGAAAGGAGGGGAGAGAAGGGGAGGGGAGACTAAAGGCTAAACTATATTAGCAGCTCCATAGCCTCTGGCAAGTCACTCAACTTTCTGTGCCTCAGTTTTCTCATTCATAAAATGGGACTGACAGTGTCGACTTCTCAGGCAGATGCATTTTGTAAACTGCAATATGTATTTGGCTATTATCACTGTGGCCTGGAATGTTCTGAGAAGAAGCAGATTACAAGGTGGGCCCTAAGGTTGAGGAAGATTCAGGATACATGCTCAGGAAGAGGATGAGCACTCCATGCATGAGAAATGGCACAAGCAAAAAGGCAGAAGAGATGTACCAAGTTTGGCTGCAGTAGAAAGCTTGTCCAGAAGCTGATGTAAGGCTGGAAAGGTAAGTGTGCCGTATTTGATTGGTGATAAAGAGATTCTGACCTTTTTGGTCAAGTTAGTGAAAGGATGAAAGTAATGTCTTAGAAGATTAACTTGGCAGAGGTATTATGGATGGAG
>NW_005313828.1:0-942 GCF_000412655.1 Myotis brandtii
GGCTTTTCCATATAAACAGCCTGTCTTGGCTCATGCTGCAAACTTTCCTAACATCTCTCAATCAGGCAGCATCTGGTTTCTGTGTGCCCTGGACTTCTTGCTAAATGGCCCCAAGCCCAGACAAGTAGCAACCATCTGCAGATTGCTCTGTAGTTCATGACAAGTGGTGCCAGGAAGGGCACAAGTAGTGACTAACCTTGGCCTTGACCTCCCAGAAGGCCCCAGAGCCAGTGTACCTCACGGACAGCTTCAGATCATGTTGAAGCACCACCCAAACACCTCTACAAGATACACACTCAAGGGGAAAACTCAGTGGGCACCAGAGTAAGTTAAGTAAGTAAGTAAGTCCTTACCTTAAGTAAGTCCTCCTCCATGGGGTCAGCTCCTGCACACCTGATCCTCCATGGTGGTTGCAGGTGGTTGCAGCCAGTCCTCCCTGAGGACCTGGGGGTAAATTTCATATTGATGGTCCAACAGCAATCAAAGTTCAATTACGGCAGGAAGTTGTACACAGCCCAAATGGAGGGCACATCAGGAGTACCCACCTTGGTTGACTAGAGAGGCTGTGACAATGGACCCTATAGGACACCTACTACATAAGACCACTCTTTCAAACTCAGGAGACATAGTAGCCCTACCTAATACATACTAGTACAAATAAGCACAAGAAGGCAGCCAAATTAAGGAGACAAATAAACAAACATATTCCAAATGAAAGAACAAAACTCCAAAAAAACAAGCAATCTACTATATGTGGACTTCAAAACACTGGCTATATACTGAGTGGAATGTGACTCAGCCATTAAAAAAGTAAAAGAATGAAATATTGCCATCTGAAATGACATGGATGGGTTGAGAGGGTATTGTACTGAGAGAAATAAGTCAGAGGAAGACAAATGCCATTTATTATAACACTAGAGGCCTGGTGCACGAATTTGTGCA
>NW_005313829.1:0-942 GCF_000412655.1 Myotis brandtii
TTTTGTTCATTTATTCCACAAGTAATTACTGAGCATATACTGTGTATATATGCCAGGCTCTGTACTAGATGCTGGCGATATGATGAAAGCAGACATAATCCCTCCTTAGGATAGTCCACAATCTAATGCATTAGATATGCCAACTGGACATGGAAAATGTCAGGTGAGTGCTGTAGAGTCTGACTAACTTGAATCCCTTACTTACAGCATTATTGCCAGCATAATTAAGTAATTATTTGAGGAATTATTGGTGAGTGTTAGTCTTTCCTTTTAAAGTAAACATCCCATAAAAACACATACATGTAACCATTAGCACAATACCTAGCCCATTAGTAAATGCTCCATAAACATTTGTGAAAGAAAGGAAGAAGAAAAAAAAAAGAAAGGAGAGAGGGAGGGAGGACAAGATGGCGGAAGGGAAGGAGAAGGTAGGATGAAATGGAAAGAAAAAGAAAGACAGGATGAGAGAGGAAGGAGAGGAGAGGAGATGGGTAGATTAGGATCCTGGAAGATGGGTGAAGTGACCTTGTGAAGATGCTCGGGCCTGTAAAGGGAAGCTGGTGTTGAGAAAGAAAGGAAGTGGTTGAAAGTGAGAGGAGGTCGAGGCGGCCGGAACTAAGCTGTACAGGAAGGGGTTGTTTCACTTGGGAAAATTCTGTGGCAGAATGTCTGGAAGCTGCTGTGCTGGAGGCTGGGGACTGGCCACAGTGTGCCCCCCTGACCTGGGCTGAGAGGCATCCTGACTGCCTCGGGCCTGGCTGGGGCTGACCAGGAAGCCCAGACCTGTGACTGAGGCTGTGCCAAATGGGGCTGAGGACACTGGACTCTGGACTCAGACAGACCTGATTTGCTTGTAGCCGGAGCTGCCAAGAATCTAGCAGTAGTTTCCCTATAGGGTTGTTTGAGTGCGGGAGGTTGTGCTAAGGAGGATGGGGACAACAC
>NW_005313830.1:0-942 GCF_000412655.1 Myotis brandtii
ATATACAAATTAGTGACATATTTATTGAAGGAAAATGTTATAAAGAGTTAGCAGAAAGAAGCTATTAGGTATAAATGAAGGAAAATGTATTGGGTGTAGTTAATTCATGGATATATAGGCCACTAATCATTTTAATGATTGATAGATTCACAATGGCAAACTTAGTTGTAAGTGTTTACTGTCATATCAAAAGAATGATATGTAAAAACATATTTACTGGAGTACATCATTGAGAGTCAGTTAATTCCAATCTGTTCCATAAAATGACTTATTTTGCAATGTGTTTTAATACGTGAGAATGCTTGGCCTTAGTTCACTGGAATCCGGAGTGTAGAAGAGAGAAGGCATCTGTATCTGCTCCCAATGGCAACACTACTTCATTTACATAGTTCTCTGAGTCCTCTTCACATCTTTCTTCACACACCCTGGGTAACAAAATAAGCGCTGAGTATTCTCTGAAGTCAATGAGAATCTGTTATTAGATTAGCTTGATATGGGTATTGCAGAAATTATGATATTTTTTGCTTATGACCAAGAAAAACAGATGGTTGGGTGAGGAATGTGGAGGTTGTCAGAGAGAGCTCTTGCCAAAAAGATTTGGTGCTAACAGAATATATTCAGTCAATTGTAACATCTTGATGACAACAAATATAGAAAAGAAAGATGCTTTGGGTTGTCTTTGTAACTTATGTGATGATTGAAAGAAAACTGACTTAACTTGAGCTGAGTGATATTTGCCAATTCTGGAACAGAGGTCCACATTTTTAAATTAAAAAAAAAAGATGTCTTTGCTCATGTATCTGACTTTTACAATTAACTAATGTTTTTCACTTTTAAACTAAAATAAAATTTTTAATAATTAAAAGAGTCTTTTGATTATGTGATCAAATTAAACTTACTTATTTTAGAGACTAGAGGCCTGGTGCATGAAATTCATGCATG
>NW_005313831.1:0-942 GCF_000412655.1 Myotis brandtii
TTTTTTTTTTTACTAACAAAGCCCCAATTTGGATTGGGGCAAAGATTTGTTCAACTGAAAAAGAAAAAGAAAATCAACATTTCAGGCTGACTTGGAAGTATTCTGGTCAAGCAGCATGGGAGGGATCCTGGGAAAGCTATTATTTTCCTAATAGAAAGCGAGAGACCCAACTGACACACACATTTTGCTCTTTGTCCTTCCCCCTTACACCTGCCTTAAGGTGGAATAGCTATCTTGTGACCCTGGGATGGAATCCATATGCATGATGGTGACCCAGGAAGCCAGGAATAACAGCCTATGTACCTCTGGACTCTGCTTTATGAGAAAAAACAAGTCTCTTATTTGTTCACACCGTCATTTGGTGGGTTTTTGTTTCATGGAGCTGAAGTCAATAATGGCTAACACTCATACTGTATTTATAATTGCAAATAGGTATTTCAAAATTGTTGGCTAATCACCTTAACAAGTTTCTCCACGTCACTTTTCATGAGGGTTCTATCCATGTTAAAGCCATATCTGGGATCCAGGACAACAGCTTTCACCTGAGAGCAGGAGAGAGCCCATTAAATCATTTCATTTCACATTATTATGAAATTAGCTTAATATGTTTCCATTTTTTAAGCAACTGCCTCTTGATTACTCAGGGGTTGATGATTCAGCTGACTTTCTTATTACCCAACTCATCAGCACCTTCATTAGAGGCTGAAGAAAGGAAGTACTAAACATCAAATCTGAATATGGTGTTAGAAAAATTATATGGAGAAATAGGCTAAAAGCCATAGCTAGATGTTAGATTGGGAAACTATTTGAATATTTTACTGTGCTTTTATTGTGTATTGTTAAACCAAAAGCAAACAGAGAAACCAAGGCAACAAGTAATGTTTACAAGTGAACACTGTAAACTCTGAGCCCAGCCAGTGTGGCTCAATGGTTGAGCATCGA
>NW_005313832.1:0-943 GCF_000412655.1 Myotis brandtii
TCCTCGGGTGAGGATTAACAACAACAAAAAAAGAAAAATATATGCAATTTCTGTGATGTTGACATTTTAGGGTATATGAGCTTCCAGTCTGTGTTATTCTGTATTTTTTTCTTCATTTCCAGGTCGACCCCATTCCCCTCCGTTTTCACCCGAAGGGCAGAGGGGACAGAGTCCCGTCCTCTGCGCGTCCTCCTCCCGGAAGAGCAATGGAGAGGCTGCCTGGCGCCGGCGGAGCCGTCTTCTCTCTACTGTCCCTCCTCTTGCATTTCGCCAGCGCCTCTGAGATCCCGCTCTCAGGTACAGTGATGGCGTCAGTACCGGCTCTCTGGGATCTCATGTGCATTTTGATTTCACGTAGGACACGTCTAGTCGAGGAGGCGTTTCGACCATATCTCTGTGTATTTCCCAGCACTCCGTCAGAATCTGCCTGTGTCTTCCTCGGTGTTTGCGTGGCTTGCACTGCGCTGCCCATGACATTCCTTGCAGCCCAGGCCTTTTGCCTCCCTGCAGACTTGGCCTATGAGAACGTAGGCTAGAGATTAGGAGGTATTTTGCCATATAAGATAGTCTCAAGTACAACCAACAGCTGCTCCTTTTATATACTCAGGTTAATTTATTTTAGGGACAAGTATGATTTAGAAATTACTGGTACCCAACCAATCATAACAAAAAAAGGAAATGAATAAACTTTGTATTCTTTTTAAAAAAAAATGACTATATATGTAGGAATGAAAAATGAGATAGGAAAGTGTTAAGCAGCCGTTTTTATAGTGCGCAAATACACACGTCCAATGGCACCCACTGCAGATGTAGGCACCTGTCCTGTGAATTTACAGCAAGAGCCCAGTCAGTGGTTTTATGGAAGTTTACATCCTAGCATATGTTGGTAAGATGAATGCAGATCTAAAAAATCATAAATCTGTTTAATTAAGTGAGAATAATT
>NW_005313833.1:0-943 GCF_000412655.1 Myotis brandtii
TTTTCAAATTTGGGGAATTTTATATTTCTTTGGACTCAAGTGCTACCTAATCTATTCTTAACATTTATTGAATGTTAAGATTTTCATATTTAGTTGTTTTCAAGTACACATATTTGAATGTAATTTTCCAAAGCAACACTGGTTTTCCTTGAAATGGGTTCCATGAGTTATTATTCATATGACCAGCTCATTTGGGCTATCTGTTCTGTGACAGCAAATGCATGGCAATTCTTGCCTAAATAATGCATATGCACATTATTTTCCTCACATAACATTGATTATTTTTAAATCAGTAATGCACGAAGCTTCATTTGTTTATGTTCCTCCGAGCACAAGCACACGGTCCTTCTTACTATGAAAGAAGAAGCCCAGGAGGAGCCAGAGAGAGGCTGCCAGGCCAACAGCAGAGACCCAGCAGATACAACCACGTGTGTCTGTTTGCAGCACAACCCCAAGGGCTGTCTCACGCAAGAGCCATGCAGATGTGATTTATCCATGCTGCCTTCAAACAAAGGCAAGCAAATAAAATCCAGTTCTGAGATTCTCACCCTCTGAACGGCATGGCATGACCCACATTGTCTTCAAGAATGTGCCTTTTATGACACATGGGAGCAGGGTCCCCATGTCTCAAGACATCCACTGAGCACCATCAAAGCTATGATCTGCCATCCAGATGTCTAGGCTGTTGCGGGTAGGGGCCAACTTCCAGATGGACTGGCCTTCTTATGGCGTGAGCTGGCTGGATGCTGGGAGTTGTGTGGACTTGGCCTGACTTGGTGCTTAGACCCCGGATGTGAGCAGGTGCTCTAGGAAGGCCACCGCAGGTCATGGGCATGGGCATGTACATGGCTGGGGAGGGGTTCCTGCCAGAAGTCTAGTGAGCCTGTAGGAATGGCCTTGCTCTTTGTGCTCATGCTCCTTCTCTGGTAGGGGGCGGAAAGTC
>NW_005313834.1:0-943 GCF_000412655.1 Myotis brandtii
TATCTATCTATCTATCTATCTATCTATCTATCTTGTAGCTTAAATCTTTATGAAGAAAACTGATTCTTCCATTTGAGGAAATTTACAAAAATAAAATGAGGACTATCATTATAAATGATTACATTATGCCAAATGACAATGTAAAACTTTGGTGAAAGTACATGCACATTAGATAAGACTTTCCTCATATCTCTGTTACAATTTACCTCCACCTAAGTCTGATTAACATGTTTTAAAAGTGACCCCCACAGCCATTTCACTCATAATTCTTTATCCAATAGACCTTGTTTGAGAGTTCCCTTGAAAGGTACAAAGCATGTCAGATAAATTAAATGAAAGGAACAGATGCAGATTAAGAGTGATGTACCTTCTGAGCCAGAACGTTTAATTTCACTAAATATTATTTCCCATCTTCATGATCACATTATATTGAAATGCTGGAACTTCAATTTCCTCTACCATGTCATTTAAGAAAACCTTTGTTTCCTCTGAGCTCTTAAGGAGAAGTTAGCTTTAAATCACACTGACTGCACCCCTGGAAATTTACATATGTTGAAGAAATAAAAGCCTTTTCAAGAGTTACCAAGGGGCCTGGGAGGCCTCAAAGGAGTGTTAAGACCTTGAATTTAATGGGAGCTGCCTGAAACACAAAACACAAATCTTCCCCGTGGAATACTAATGGCTTTTGTGTACAGTTCCATTTTCATGTGACTTTTTTTAAAAGTCCAGGAGCAGCCTGTGGATAAAACAGCCTTTGTGCTGGTGATTGGGAAACACAACCCCACCATTGAGGCAAAAAAGCAGCTTTCCATAGGTTATCCCCACATAATGCAATTTACACTGTAATGATTAGGAAAGCTTTGCAAGTCCAAAAAGCAGTAATATGGAAACTGAAGTTCATGAATGTGCATCATAGGTCTTGAGGTGAGAATCAGATTTCTAT
>NW_005313835.1:0-943 GCF_000412655.1 Myotis brandtii
AAAAAAAAAAGAAGTATAAGGGAAAATGTTTGGCTTTATTAGTAAATCTTATTCTTGTAGCACCTTCTAAGTCAACTAGAGGATTTCTATGTTTTCAGCATAGATGAAATTTAAAGTGAGCTGTATATTTTGAATGGTGTTTAAAAATAATAATAGCTCACACTTATTGAGCATTTACCATGTGCCAGGTACTGTATTAATTCGTTTGATCCTCTCAAAAAATCCACCTTCAGGATAAGACAATTGAGAGGTTGAAGACCTTCTCCAAGCGAGGACAGGAAAGCAAGCAGCCTTGCCTCATTGTCAGGAGCTCGGGTGCTGCGCTATTCCACCCTTTGATCACACCTTGTTAATCATGTGTGTGAAGTTGGCAAACATAAGCACACACAACAGCACTGCTGTGCTCACCGGCCTGAGACTGAATGTACACTCTTAGGTCAGTGCCACCGTGAACCAACTGTCATCACAGTAATGAACTAAACGGGGCCTCTGAGCAATGAGAGGAAACAGGGGGCTCTTTTGGGATCCTACCTGATCCCTTCTAATTCCTATCAACCAAAGGAGCCCCTCCAACTAAAATTTCCTCTCCACATTGTAGCCATCCAACCCCAATCACCGTATTCTGCTGATTGAGTCAACAGTCCTAATATGTCCTACAGGAAACTAAGACATTATAAGCACCTGACTGATTTCACTTCTAGCTTGTCTTTCTTACAGTAGTAAGAGAACTTGTTGTTTCACCTCAGCCTGTTTATGTCACTCCCCTGCAGTGAACTGTCAATGGCTTCCTCTGCATGGGTCAGTGGTTCTCACACTTAGACAGGAATTTATTGTGGTGATTGCACAACTCTGTGACTATTCTAAAAATCACTAAATTGTACCCATTAAACAGGTTAATTGTATGGTATATAAATTATCCTATATAATAAAAGCCTAATATGCT
>NW_005313836.1:0-943 GCF_000412655.1 Myotis brandtii
GTCAATCCTGCCCCCACAGATTCCTGTCCGGTGTCTACTTAATCACCTCTTCTAAACGGTATATACCTTCCTCGACAGCCCAAAGCTACCTTCCTCACGGTCCCTGATCCACCCTTTGGAGTTTCTTATTCCAGTTCCTCAAATGTTCTTGGGAGTCCACTGGGCACAACGCATCCTGATTTCTAGGTGATGGATGCTCTTCCCTGATGTTTCCTGCATACCACATCAGATGAGCCTTTTCCTCCCAGGTCTGGCTTCTGGCCAGCCTCTCAAGCAGCAACCCCAGTGAAAGCAGGCCTCGGCCGGGGCGGAGCTGAGACTGGGTGCCTCCCTGCTTTCCACTGACAGTTCCAAAAAAATGTGACTTTTTAAGAGCACTACCCACTTGGTATGCCCTTGGCTACAGCCCAGTCTTTTAAAGTTGGGGAGAACAATGGAATCTTTTCAGGGCTATAATGTACAAATTAGCACTCGGAGTGCTGGGAAAGCTGGCCTGCCGGAAGTTTTAGGATCTTTTTTAAGCTTTTCGTTTTCTTGGAAACGCAACAATTTGGGAATATTGCACCAAAAGCAACAAGAACGAATTACTTATTTCTGACAATGTTCAGCACTTCCTAGCCCTTCACTAAATAACTACCACCCAACCCGCCAGTGGATTTAATACCAGTTGTCACAATGGCTATTGTTTGACCGTTCAGGATGATTAAGGAATAGGAGATGGGTGTACACCATTGGGGTGAAGAAGGCTTCTGCTTCTCTCTTCCTATTGGGTTGCACCTGGAACTTTTCCTTTGCTGCCCACTTTCTCGTTGGGCGAGTTTTATGTTTGGTGAATGGTTGGAGACACAGCCTGGTCCATTGCCTCAAGTCCCTTTTTCTTAATTTCCTTTGGGGATCAAGTTCAAGAATGTCTTCTGGGTTTAATTTTCAAAAAAAAAAAAAA
>NW_005313837.1:0-943 GCF_000412655.1 Myotis brandtii
GTTCTTTGGTTTCAGATGAAGTCCTGACAGCAACATACACACAGGTGGGTCTGGAGCCTGGAGTGGCATACTATAGTAACTATACGTACTGCTTATATGCCCCAGAATGTGTCTAGTGTGGTGGACAGGAATTTTTTAGTGGTGAGGGGCAAAGAGGGACATTGCCAGTGGTAGAAATAGGGTCTCTTGTGTATATTGGTAGCAAGGATAGAGTAAGATTTTGTAATGTTATGTTGGGTTTTGTTTATATTTTTAATCTTTTAGTGTCTCTTCTTCCAATTGATAGTATGTGTTGTGGTTTTCCCCTTTTATCATTTAAGGAAGAACTTCACATATCACTTTTAAAATTAAACAATGAATATGAAGAAATTAAAAGTACAACTGTGAGAGACATGGATTTGGATTCAAAATTACATGACTTAAGACTTAATTTGGAGGCAAAGGAACAAGAACTGAATCAGAGTATTACTGAAAAGGAAGTACTGATAGCTGAGTTAGAAGAACTGGATAAGCAGAACCAAGAAGCTACAAAGGTAATAAGTACCATATTAAAGACAGTGTGGTAGCGCATTCTAACCAGTAGACCGAACACTGGATTAACAAGCAAGGTGATTGGTGTGATTTAATTTTGTGTTTTAATTAATATTTTAGTTTATTGATGCTCTAGTCATAGAGGTTGGCAAACTTTTTCTGTAAAGTGTTAGTAAATATTTTTGGCTCTGCAAGCCATATACTCTTAGTTGCATCTGCTCAACTCTGTTGTCATAATATGTAAACAAGTGAGCCTGACTCTCTTCCAATTAAAACTTTATTTATAAAAACAGGTGGCAGGCCTGATTTGCCCCATTGGCTGCTGGTTTGTTGACTCCTGCACAGTGTTTAAAGTTGAAAATAAACAACATATATCTTTTACCTTCTTTAATTTTAAATTCTAAGTTCTAAA
>NW_005313838.1:0-943 GCF_000412655.1 Myotis brandtii
ATTTCGTGCATCTGGACTTTACTAAAGTCATAATTGATTATATTATCATAGTTACAATGCTGTGAAAGCATAGTTGCATTAGGGATTATCTCTACCTAGAGATAGCAGGGAAGACTACGTAGAAGAGAGGCCATTTAATCTGGGGCTAGAAGCATGTCTTTTCAGGTAGAGGAGAGACTTTTAGGGAGCATTAAACTCATGGTCAAATATGTGAAAAAAGGCTGGCAGCCCAGAGTTGTGAAAGAACATGGCATAAGCAGAAATACAAAGTTCTTGTGTATGTCTGGAAAATAGTTTCTTTATAATAGGATGTAGGGGTCTAGGGAAGCCAGTTTGTGGAAGATGATTACAGGTTTAAGGGCGAGTGGAATAGTAGGTCTTTGAGTGAGGTCCTAGCAGAGGAAGGAGTGGACGGAGATCCCCCTGCATGTCACTTCTGCACTGTCAGCACCCCGGATCTTCAATAGCTTTCTAAATGCAGACCATAAGGCACCCCCCTTCACTCGCCCTGTGGAGCTGTAAAAGGGATACAGCTACACACACAGCATTTGCAGAAATAAAATAAGTGGTAGGGAAGTAATGAAAAAAGGCCAAGTGCTTTCTTTATTATATTTATAATATTATAATAGTTTCAGGAGAAGCGGAGTTTATTGACTTTAAATTTAAGTTGCCCTTGCATAAATATGACAGAGCACAGTATCTTGTTATTGAACACTCCCTGCTTCATGGTTCAATTACTGCTTAAGATCGCTTGTTTCTTAGCAATATATATTCCAGGATAACAGGATGGGAAAGTCACGGAGATGTGAAATAATATAGTGTGCCTTATAGTGCATAGTATATGATATATATAATAAAATTTGAGACTAGAGAGTGAATTGAAGAGAAGTAATTACGCAAAAAAGGAACCAGTGCTTAAAGGTTTGGAAAATTCTCAGGCTAT
>NW_005313839.1:0-943 GCF_000412655.1 Myotis brandtii
GCTGGGCTCCTAGTTAAAGAAATAAAGGTTCTATGTGGCTACAATTTTCACTTCCCTAACAACTGTGCAAGCTTGAATCCCCATAATAAATCCCTCAATCCATTTCACTTATCCTTGCTTTCCTTCCCTGGTCAAACCCTAACTGATTTTTAAAAATGGAAGGCATTCCAGAGTTTTATGCAGGAGAAGGCATGAAATGAATAATCTGGCAGCCATGTAGAGAACGGGTGGAAGGTGGCTCAGTGGGTGTTGCTAGGATGTGGAATGAATTAGGTGGTGGCTTGGTCTGAGATGACATCAGTGCAGATGGTGAGAAAGCAGAAGCAGGAAGAGCTACAGCAGATGGAAGTTTCTAACTAGACTTGCTGGTGCTACAAAAGTTCTCCCAAATAAATGGACTCCTATGAAAAAAGTGCAGGCTGGTGCAAATCTGTGGGCCCTTCTGGTTTTTGTTTGTTTGTTTGTTTTTTGTGGGTTACATCACGCAGAGTGGCTACTCTATGAACACCGCACTTAAAGCTGACATTTGATTTATAACCAAAATATTTTTAAAACCACACAATATTTTTTAAAGCTTTTTTGAGTACATGATGTGCAGGTTCAACGTGACATATCTTCTCTCAAACAGAATTGGTCTGGTGGTTGAACAATGGTGACACAAGGATTTCTTCCTCACATACATCACCACACGGCCACTTGCCCAGGTATTTATGGCAAATGGCTCTACTGCATGGAGATCTATAACTTTTCATATTAAACATTGTCAAAAAATCAATAACCATGCCTGAATAAAGAGAAATAAATCCAACCGCTTTAGTACAGAGAACAATGATGGGACCCAGCAAGTTCCTCAAACAAAACAAAGCCACTGATAGATACAAATGAGCGGCTTGTGTCTTCTTTCAGAGGAAAGGAGTGGGTTCATTCCCAAGCTTTTTTTTTT
>NW_005313840.1:0-943 GCF_000412655.1 Myotis brandtii
TTGATGGTTTTCTTTGCTGTGCAAAAACCTTTTAGTTTGATATGGTCTCTTTTGTTTATTGTTTGTTTCCCTTGCTCAAGTTACTTTAGTTTTTACCTCCTCCCAATTTTTAGTTTTTTCTCATTTTGCACTAGCAGCAGTGATTTTTCAAAACATTGTCACTTTCCTGCACAGCATGTAAAACGAGAACTAAAATATCTGTGAACCTGCTGAGTATTTAAAAAATCTGAATAATAAGTGAACTTGAGGAGAGATTATGGGAGTAATTCGAGTAGCGTGAAGTTTTCTCTCTAACATTGATGCGAATAAACTTAAATTGTAGTTTTCAAAATGTCAAATAGACAACTTAGTGATCTTTTGACAGCAAATGCAGAATTAGTAATTGACTTACTTGTCTCTTTAGTAATGCATATAAATTGCTCTCTATGTGTGTAACACCCAGAGGTAGTTCCCAGAAATATAAGTTAGTCTGTTTCCCAGAAGTATGTAATTAAGGTAGAGGGTCAAATTGTATAGAAGTGAAAAGTGAGTGAATTTGGACAGGAAAGACTTATGCTTAGAAAAATGATATTGGCAGAAATCTGCAAGTCAAGAAAGCATAAGGGTGGGTGAGGGAGTGGAGGGAGGGAGTTTGGTTTGAGTTTTGGGTTTTAGGTAGCTCATCCTTGTGAAATTACGTGGTAGCTGATTGAAGATACTTGGTCGAAATTTAATAGAGATTTCATTGTTCAATGAATATATCATAGTTTATTTATTTTCTGTCTTTTTCCACTTACCTTTGCCCTCCCCCCAAAATCTGAAGCAGTTTACTATTCAAGGACTCATACATTTTCAAATAAGCTAGAAATAAAAACCAGAACGAAGGGGAAACAAGAATCCAGAATATCCTAATAATATAATAGCTAATGCTTATTCAGTGCTTATCATAATAGGCACTGCTGTG
>NW_005313841.1:0-943 GCF_000412655.1 Myotis brandtii
CAGTAATCCCACTTCTAGGAATATATCCTAAGAAATGTTTGTTCATTTATAAAAATTATTTAACTTCTCTCAACCTCAGTTTCATCAAATGTAACATATGGATAATAACCCTATCTATTTTATAAGGTAGTTATAAGGCTAGATCAGCAGACATCATTTGCCTAGAACAGTGTTTTCTTATAAGGAGCACCCACATGTTAGTGGTAGTGGTAGTGTATCATTAAAATTTACTATTACTAAAGTGGTGTTTTATTTCGATGATTTTAATCGTTACCAAACACTCACAAAAATCTAAGAGGTAGACTGGACAGAGATTCTTAGCCCCTCTTTGTATCAGGAGACAAAGGATGAGCATTCAAATACAGTGCATCCCATCAGAAGGTCAGACTGTAAATACACCTGTCCGCTGGAAAAACCTTCTTTCCAGACACACTGTGTCCAAGGACACCTCTACACTCTCACAGTTACAGGTCATTCTCACTCTGCACAGCACAGTGTCAACCGAAAACTCAAGGAATGCCTGCATTGAGGAATCCGAAGAGCGTTTGTTTATGTTGCTTATATCTCTGGATGTTTACTAGATATTTAACCTGAGGAATTTTAAAAACACACGACACACAAACACACAATTAGTCTTCAAACTTACATCATCCTGTCATGAGTCCATAAAACTATACTGTGTGTTCCAGAGAGAATATGAATGAAAAAGGCAAATAACACCTTAATACATCTATGAAAATAGGTAGGTTTGACCCCTGACATGCCAATGAAAGGGTCTGGGAATACCCAGATTTTCCAGACCACAGTTTGAGAACATCTGTGACATACCGTATGCCATGAGACCACTTTACACATGGTTGCCCCCGTCCTTCTCCAGGGCTACCTCACAATCTCTCTCCTCTTTAGCAGTAGCTTTTCCATATTCTCCTTATGGTTTGTCAGC
>NW_005313842.1:0-943 GCF_000412655.1 Myotis brandtii
AGCTGCTGGTGATGGGATTCTGTCCATCTCCTTTGACCTAGTGAGTAGATATAGTGATAGATCTGAAAAGCCACTGCCATTGAAGCCTTTCAGACTCACCTGCCTAGAAATCAGTGATCATGCCTCATCAGGGCACCCCAAGACACAACGTATGGAGAAAGCAGAAGTGACCTCAGCAGGCAGTTTGGTCCATGGCAAAAGAGTGGTCTCATTCCTATCCTACCCTGTTACGGTCCCAGAGAAGCTGTTGATATTAGGTCTATGAGCCCATAAGACTGATGCCAGGTGTTTTGTTGGACCTGCCAGATAGCCTTCTAAACCACAGACCCCAGTGGGCAGCCATCACCTTACCTGCGGGTAAGAGAGTCAGAAGGAGGAGAGTGGAGAGAAGCACATGGTATCTCATGGTTGACCAGCCAGTGAAGAAGAAAGACATCAGAACAGTGAGAGTCCGGAGTCTCTGAGGATGGCAGGCCCTCGGCTTTTTATGATGCACCCAGGCCTGTGGTTTGCTCTTGGTTAGTAGACCCTGAAAAAGCGAGAAGCACTCAGTCTCCCACAGGAAATCTCCAGGCGCAAAAGTACACACTGTGCTGGTAACTCAACGGACGATAAAGCCAAAGTCAATGCTGCCCATTTCCCAGGGGTCGGGGTAGCCTCCCTGTAAGCCGTCTTCTCTCCTGCTTTCCTTAGGCGCATGCGTATGTGACTGCTGGCCATACTTGATGACTTCCTGTGTGCCAGGCGGTGTTGCAAAGCTAGGTCACACCAGCTGGATCAATCAGATCATGGGAGATGAACAGTAAAACAGATGCAGGCAGTCATATACGTACACCAAGGGGAAGGGAGAATGGGAATGTCAGGAAAGTCTTCATGAAAAAGATGATAAAGAACATGCTCCAGCCCTGGCCTGTTTTTCTCAGTGGTTAGCACATAAGCCCAC
>NW_005313843.1:0-943 GCF_000412655.1 Myotis brandtii
GTCAATGCTCAACCACTGAGCCACATCAGCTGGGCTGGTACCTGACTTTTAGGACAATTTCTTAGCACACATTCCCCAGGGCTACCCTATTTTTGTGAGCAGGACCGTGGAAGTCTATGTATTTTACCCTAAAATCTAGCACTTAATTTTTATGTTTTTAATAATGGCCTTGTTCTTTCAGTAACCAAGATTCAAAATTTTGACTCCTAACTTTTCTTTCCCCTAAACCTAATACTTTAGAAGCCCCCAAATTTATCACTGTAAAGTTCTTACTGACAAATTTTCACTTATTTTTATGCTACCATGGTCTTATTTCTGACATTCTTTACAAGTCTTCTCTATTGTATTCATAGATTCCTCATCAACACATCTCTTGATTTTATCCATACCTGTTCAATTATTTTCCTGAGAAGAGGTATGTTTCTCTTTTGCTTAAAAGGCTTATGCTGAATATTTCCCCTTTGCCCTTCCAGATCACTCTGTCCTTTCTCTGCCCAGCTCTGTGCCCTGGGAGGCAGACCAGTGTGAACTGCATCAGGGAAGTTCCTTGCCTCTGGCTTCCGTATGGGTTTAACCATAGGGGCACTAGCAAGAGATTGGAGGGCGCAAGCAGGGAGTTAGGCTGAGTATGTATTCCCCTGGCTCTCTTCTTGTTCCACCATAGGTCGTCTGTCTTCCTCTACAGAAGGCCTTGCCTCATGTCCAGGGACACTTATAAATTATAGCTTCTCTTTGCAGGTTCCAGCAATGTCTTCCTCCACTTCCTTTTCAGCACTAGTGGTGGTAACCCTTCCCACTGCTGCTGGCAGGATGTTGTTCACCATCTCTTGCTGGTGCCCCTACTCAGGGAACATCCTTTGGAATAGTCTCTTCATCAACTCCACCCATTCATTCCATTGGCCATGTTATTTGCTTCAGACCCTGATTGGTACAAACCTTAAAA
>NW_005313844.1:0-943 GCF_000412655.1 Myotis brandtii
GGGGAATGACTGCTAAAGGATGTAGGGTTTTGGATGATGAAAATGTTTCAGATTGACTGTGATGATGGTTGCATAGCTCTGTGTGTATACTAAAAAACCACTGGCCTACACAAGTGGATGAACTTTAAGGTGGTGAACTGTTTAAGATGTGAATTGTATATCAAGAAAGTTCTTACCAAAAACAAAAACTAGAAAAGAATAGAGTTTCTCTCTCTCCTCTGATGTTAAGTTGGCAGAACAAAAACTTGAAATTGCTCATGGTCAAATTTGCCTATTTCTGAATGAAGCCAACACCCAAGAGGAAAGAAAGAGAAAATTTCCTGCAGATGTTATTTGAGCCCCTGATTCAGCCAGGCCTGGAGCCATATTCTCTCTGGACTTTCTGGTTATGTGAACCAATGAATGCCTTTGTTTTGTTTAATACATTTTAATTTGAGCTTCTCTCACAACTAAAAATATCCGGACTTCTCTAGCAAGATGGGAAACCTGGTTTCATAGGATTTGCTTAGTTTTCAATCCAACTCTACTTTGGAACGTGCCTTCCGGAACTTTCTCAGCTACATAAACCTGTGTGGGTAAGAGGTGCCCAACTCCGCACACAGGTGTGCTGGGTCTTGAGAAAATCTCTATGGAGCCCACTCCTCACCCAGGACTGAGCAGGGCTAGGCACCCACATCCTGGGACTTGTAGTCACACGTCACCCTATAACACGAGGCTGATTTTGCAACAGTGTGGATTCAATGACAGGAACACCTGTCACAGGCAGGCGTTTCTGTCTGGGGAAGGGGGAGGCCAGTTTGTCTTGCACCCCAACCTGGCTCTCCTGAGGGCTCTCTTCCCTCCTTGACCTGGCCCCACATTCAGAAGATAGCATCTGATCTTCAGAACAGCTTCCCTGCCTGACAGCTCTGCCCTCCATTATAACCCACCCACAGCTTGGAGC
>NW_005313845.1:0-943 GCF_000412655.1 Myotis brandtii
ATTATTCTCATTCATAAATATATCTCCAAAGTGGGCCAAGGTAAGGAGAGCCCGTAGCTGTAATTTTACTTTGTAAGGCTGTCTGAGGCCTCTCACAGTCATGTTAGGTGGTAATTACCTGCGCTTGTTAAGCGTGCAGCTCAGTCCAACGCCCGTGCTAAGCTCTAAGCCTCCGGCCTTCACGCGTGCTGTGTCTGTGATGTGGTTCATGCAGCCTACAGAGTGGCCGGCTGCACTGTGACGCCCCGACACTGGGCTCCTCCCACCAAGTCCAGGGGTGTGGGGATGCCCCTGGTCGGTTTCTAAAGGCCCAGGTGCCGAGAGAGAAGGACCCGGCACTTGTGGCGCTGTGACCACTGCCCACCAGGTCCCCGCACTCAGGGCCTTGGTCAGGACGAGGACAGCACCAGGGTTTCGGAGAACGGCAGTGGTCTCTCCCGGGACCGTGGGAAGAGGCGGGGGAGCTGTGACTGGGACGTAACCAGGGTCTTTCATTCAACCTTCCAGTGAGGGCCGTGTCTGGCAGCTCTACGCCCAGGCACCTTCTGTGACGTGTTGCGTGTTATTACTGTCTTAGGATCTGTTAGAGGGCAATTTTGTCCAATTTTCTGTCATTTTACAGTTCTGTGCAAAAGGCACTAAATTGTGGGTTAAAATGCAGACATCCGGATATCGCTGGATAAAACCGGCCGAAAGCACAGGCCCTCTGAGTGTCAGTCTGTTTGAAAAGCTTGAGCCATTTCTGCATCTTTGCTTTTTTTGGAGGTGGGGCAGGAAGGAGGTGGCCCTGGTCCGTGGTATATTTCCGATGGCTGGTTCCTCGGGGAGTTTGCAGGGTTTCCACTGACTTCATCCTGGGATTGGGCTCCATCCTCACTCCCCAGAGCCGGGGCTCAGAGAGGCGCTGATCCTGAGAGCTGTCAGCCACCAGCTGTCGCTAACG
>NW_005313846.1:0-943 GCF_000412655.1 Myotis brandtii
AGATCAGTAGAAATGGCAATTCTGAAAACACACATTTTCCTGGGTGGGAAAGTGACATAAAGCGCTGCCGCCCAAGCTCACTGACTCGGGGTGAATATTCCGATGTGAGGTAACAGTCAACTTTCATGGCGAAGCAGATCTTCTTAGTGCATGCTTTTAGGAAACTCATTATGATTTTGATTTTCTTGAAAGTTGGTAGTACTTAGTGAAAAACCAAGTTTTCCTATGAAATTACTGTGCCTTCCACTTGACTACACGGGGAGGGGCGGGCCTCGGACTAGAAGGGTTCAAGTTCTTAAACGATGCCCAAGTCCCTCACTGCATGACACTGAAAACAAAGCACATTTAAAACTTGTGGAAGGTCATTTTCTCTTCTTCCTTATTAAAAATGGCACCTTCCCCCTCACCTCCAACATCCAAGTGCTCAGCATGTCATTTTTGGTAAGTGCCCTCCATCCTGATAAAACTCCGTCAGGCGCTGGGCGTGATTTTGAAGTCACTGCTGGCACTAGAATCTGTGATGGAATTTTTCCAGAGGAGCACACAGTGGGAACTGAAGAAATTCCACAATCGGAGCGCTGAAGGGGGCTCACAGGGAGTCGCAGGCAACCTCTGACCGAGAACGTGTTGGTACAGTTGGCGTTTCCTAGAGGATTCTCTGTGGGACTAAAGACACACGGAGCTCAAGCCCACCAGGAGGCTGCAAACCAAGGCGAGGCCGCAGATTTCGGGAGGGGGGGGCCCCGGGCCACACAGAGGCTGGGTTTTCCTCTGCGCAGACCAGCGTGCCTCACAGATTCCTGGTGAGGAGCAACCAGTGAGGGGAGACATCAAATAGGATATAAAGATGAATCGTAAGGACCTAACAATGAAACCTTAAGGGTGTTTATCTTCTGTTACTGAAACGGTGAGAAAAACTTTTCACATATCTGCCTTTAGGTCC
>NW_005313847.1:0-943 GCF_000412655.1 Myotis brandtii
ACCAGCATTGCATTTTACATAGATTACTCAGACAAGTGCAGGATTAAATGTATTGAACCAAAATTAAAAGCAAGAAAATAAGTAAACTTAACAATCAGGGAATTAACATGGAAGCTTATAAAGTTGTTATGTGTGAATGACAAGGTGATGATAGTGGAAACAGAGACACAGAAAAGGTTCAAGAGATAAACATGCTAGTCTTCAATGAGTGAAAGAGAAAATGAAATGGACACGCCATCAAGGATAAATTGTTAATGTCAGACTGTGACTACATGGGTAGTGGTACATTTACATAGAGAGAAAATAAATAAAAAGGAGAATTAAGAATAATTGGAAGTAAAAGTAAATTATATTTTAGACATTGAGCTTAAGGTTTATGCAATTCATTCAAATGCGAATGACAAGTAAGGAGAATTTAGAAACTTGGATTTAGAGAAATAAATTTTTAATAAGCATATAAGTGGTAGCAAAAGTTTTAGATGTAGATTAGATCTCCAAGGATTTACATATAAATCAAGACAAACACATAAGTTTGAGGATGAAGCTATGCTCCACATTTTCTTTTAAAAGTTAAGCTGAGGAATGATAATTTGAAAATAAAAATTATTGAAATAGGGATGACATTAAGGGAGAACAGTGATGTGGGAATACTCCAAACACTAGGTGGAGCTCAGAGTTCCTCTTTACTAATACTACTTCCATTAGGAATGGGTAAAGTTAAAGGGAAATGTTATTTTTCTGCACAAGATATAGGCATGGTCCCTGTTTAGGACTTACATTTTTTTCTCTTATTTTTCAGGAATATGGTCTTGGGGACAAAATGCTATCTTTAGCCAGAAGGATTTGGGGTATGCGATATCCCAATGTTGTTATATTATAGTGCTTTATTTATATTGTTATATTATTTATACTAGAGGCCCAGTGCAAAAAATTTGTGCACTCG
>NW_005313848.1:0-943 GCF_000412655.1 Myotis brandtii
AGCTGGTGGCCAGGGTGCTGGGTGGGTGGCCTGCCCCTTTCTGACCTCTAGAGGCCGGGACCACTGACATGGCCCTTCTCCTGGGAAGTCAGAGCAGGAGGCCAGGGTGGAAGGACCAGCCATGAGAAGAGGAACAGTGTTGTCTGAGAAGATTCCACTCTCTGAGACTTAAACTCCTCTCATCCTTAAGGGCCTGTCTGAGGCCCCCCCATCTGGGAAACTCATTTCTCTTTCCCTCTGCCTTCCAGAGCACGTGTTGTGTGCTCTACACACTCTGGAACTCCATTGGATGAGCTTCAGAGAACACAGTCCAACTCCTGGCCAACTGAGGAAATCCTTCTGGTCACCCCTACCGTGTCGTCTTCTGCTTGGCTGCTTACCTCTCAGGCCCGTTCCTTGATGAGTCAGCACTAGGCATTCAAACATTCCTCCTCTTTCTGAAGAGAACTGTGCCTCTGGTAACTGCCTGTCCGAGACCCACCCTCTGGACTTGGCCCATGGCAACCTCCAGATCTTTGAAGAGACCTCTCAGGGCCCCAACAAAACCAGGGGAACCTCAGCAAAACCCAGGAAATGTGTTTACTAGAGGCTGTGCCTTCAGAAGGCTATTTGCAGTTCCATTGGGGTGTATCTGTTTGAGGTTTAAATGGCATCATTTTAGCAGCAACTCATAGAATATTCAGATCATCTCATTAGCATTGAAAACGATGACCAAGTCTCATTAAAAACAAAATCAACCTTAGAAATATACAAATTATCCAACTGTAGATTTTAAAACCCTTTTCTTGCTAACATTACATGTGCAGGGCTGGAAGCTTGATGTTACAGGATGGGGCATGCCATCCACCTCTCCCTCCCACTCAGGCTACTGTCTAAACCAGTGGTCGGCAAACTCATTAGTCACACGAGCCAAATATCAGCAGTACAACGATTGAAATTTCTT
>NW_005313849.1:0-943 GCF_000412655.1 Myotis brandtii
GAGAAACAAGAATTTCTTGACTTGGGAGCACTTTCTTGGAACACAGGACACAATACTCTGGCAAGAACCTCAGAGATTGATGGCTCTTAGGCTCCTAGAGAAAGCAGTATTTGCCCATGTTGAACAAAGATGAAATGTCTGAGTTGCCATAGCAGACAGCACAGGAAGGAGTATGAAGGCTGAAGGTGTGGGCAGGCTGTAGTGGATATGTCATGTTAGATTAGAAAACCCACCAGAGCTATTGCCAGGAGAGCCCATCTACCAAGGCCATCAGGAATGCACTGTTGAGGGGTATCAATATCGTTAAGAAGTTCAGTGGTGACTCTTCTCTGCAGGTTAGGGCTGAAGTGATCACAGAGCTTGGCAGGTTAATAGCGATGGGAAATATAGAGGCTCATGAGAGTGGTGGAAGAGCTTCTCTCCGAATGTGTGTGCAGGAGATGGATCTAAGTGGGGCCCAGATGGGCTGCTCTAGCTATGAAGGTGAGCTGCTCCGATCCTCTACCAGAAAACCTGTGGTGAGGAGTGTAGTCAGTGGAAAGTCTCCCAACCCTCCCTGTACTTTCAGGGTCATCGAGGCAGAGCTCTCCCAAGGCAGCCTCTAGCCAATGAGAAAGCGTGATAGAGTAGGGGTGGAGGGTGGGATACCAGAGACAGCTGGATTCAACATGAAATCCTGAGCCAGGAGTCCCACTGGCCTGGTTGAGCCATTTTTGGAGTTGGTTGCAGTCTGAAGCTCTTTCTATGCAATCTTTCTTCCTTCCCCTTCTCCATACCTAATCATGGGCTAAAAGCTCACTCTTATTCCTGTTCCCTCTGCCCTTTATAGTTCACAGTCATTTCTCTCAATAAATCTCTCACATTTCTAATTCTTATTGTATTTTCTCTAGGGGACCTCAAAATGACATAAAAATCTTATGAAAAAGGGAGTCAGGGACTATCA
>NW_005313850.1:0-943 GCF_000412655.1 Myotis brandtii
GTGTGAGGACAGACTGAAATGGGCAGAGCTGGCTTTAGTATGACTGAAAGTCATTTCTAAGGGGCTCATTAATGTAGTCATTATTGGTATTCATGGCTAAGCTTTATGTGTGAGCCTTTGAAATATTCAGCTATATCCAGTACCATTCCTTATACTATGTGTAAGATACTGGCTCATATGTGCACTGCTTCCCATCTTCAGAAAGATGTACTTCTTCCAGAGTGAGTGGTCTCAGGGAGAGAGTGGACCATTTAGGACCTTTGACAAAAATGACAAGTCACCTGAGATTTAGGTGAAGCAGAATTTACTAGGTAATGGGACCACAACTAAGTGATTAGGAGATATTCAAGCAGTTGTAACTTGAAGGGAGGAAGAGTTTGTTTTAGTTCTCCAGTGGGACAGGCCTGGAGATGCTGTCCCCCCATCTCGAATGCCCATTGAAGTCCTGCCTGTAAGCCACTCTCCCAGGAAACTTTCTCTGACCCCTGGTCCTGTGAGTGCCTTCTCCTCTGAATCTCCTGGTTAGTGTATACTGTGCACTAGAAGCATTAGCAATGTGTTATGGATGATGTTCTGTACTGATGTCCTGTGTTTGATAATTTTATCTTACTCCAGGGCTTACATTAATGTTTTTGAATGTTTATTTTACCTTTGTTAGTACTGAATTCTTTCTAACAATTTATGAGTAAGAACTCTCTAGCCCTGTTCTTAATGTGTTCTTGGGTTCTGTGATGTATTAAAAAATATATGTAGATGGATTCTGCTGCAATAAACAATTTCAAGTTACTTTTCCAGCTCAGTTACCCATCCAGTAACTTCTAAGTAAGAATTATTTTTCACATGTATAGTATGTTTTAAAATATGGTCTCAATCAATTACACACATGATCCTGGATGCAGAGTTATGATTTCACATAACAGGCATACCTTGAAGACATTGCGGG
>NW_005313851.1:0-943 GCF_000412655.1 Myotis brandtii
CAGGCAGGGGCAGGGGCCTCTCGGGGCGGTGGCTTGTGGTTATGTAAGTGCACGGGGGAAACGAACACAGGTAAGGGTTGTGTTAGGAAGGTTGTGCGTACCCACCCCCACACCCCTTCCTCCTCAAGGATGCAGGTTGTCCTTCCCTCCCGGCACGAGAGAGGCGCCTCCACCAAGGACAGTTATGTCCTGCTTTTAGGCCGATGGGGGAGGGGGCGGGGGGAGTAGGGATTTCTACCAAGTCAGCAGCTCTCAGTTGTGAAAATCACCTTTTTGCAGAAGTGGCATATTTGCAGGTGGCATCTCCTGGTCCCCTTCCTCCCAGAACTTACCGGTAAGACAGGTGCGAATGACCTTGGCGACCTATGCAAATGACCCGTGCCCTCCAGCCTCAGCATCCTCAGCTTCGGGCCAGGTAACACCACCCTCCCCACCACTGGGAAGCCTGCTGTGGGGGTCACCCAAGAAGATGCCGGGGGTCCCTTTGCAGAAAGCTGCAGCTGCACGCGGACTCAGAGGGGGGCCCGAGGAGGGGCATCTCAGGCCCCCGCGTTCAGGCCGAATGGGAACCGCTAGGTGCACTAAGGAGCCCCTGGATCCAATGCCACTGAAAGAGGGGTTTGCAGGGACCCGCTGTTCCAGCCCTGGGTTCCTTTGGATCTGAATTCCCCTGCGGGAAACGCGGCTAATTGTGAAATCTCTTCGGCGTTAAATGCTCAGTTATTTTCAAAGAACAGGCAGGATATGCATGGAAAGCGAACTCCGGCTGCGACAGTGAATGCCCGGGCGGCAAGGGGCCTGGCTCTCGGCCTCCAGGCTTGTCCCAACCCCGGCGCTGCTTGCCAGCTGGGGCTGGAAGGCACTGTCTCCAGCCGCTGGGACCCCCTGGGGTCTACAGAGAACGCCTGACTGAGGAAGGGAAGAAAGCAACTCAGACTGAAAA
>NW_005313852.1:0-943 GCF_000412655.1 Myotis brandtii
ATAGGATCAGCGGAGCCCTGGGGCGGTGTCGCACAAAGGTTGGCAGAAAATCAACAGAGCAGAAAACAGCATCAGGCAGGCAGTAATGCCGGCTGGAAAAAGAGAAAGACATATGAGGCCAGCAAGCAAAGACGCGGCCAGAACTGGAAACAGACCTGGGGGTGGGTGTTAAGACCTGGGGAAGAAGCAGACACCAAAGTAGAAAACTGGCTTTGCAACACCACAGAGGAAAAGAGGTGCCAATTAAATGGAAGTGCCACCCAAGAAACTCAGTAGACATTTCTTGGTTTTATTTGAAGTTTTATATTAATATCAGTTTGTAAATAGTATAATTGTTCTGAGACTTAAGAATAATTTAAATCAATTTGGGAGCCTAAATGAAACAAAATGTCTGTTCTATTCAGACTCTAAGGAGGACTGACAGTGAATAAATTCTTTGTTAAACTGACCCTATTGGACCAGAAGGTCAACTCCACTTTAATGGGGTGCCTTACTGAGTCATTCTTCCTAACGAGTTATTGATTTGTAAAAAATCATAAGTGTCTTATATCAATGATGTTGCTGAATTGTTACCTTGGATCAACAGAGAGTAAATATTGGCGTTTTCATATGACAATCTGCTGTTTGAGAATAATCTAGCCTTCCTGGCGGGATGGAAATAAAGTACATAGCAGTCATTTACCAATCATATAATATCAGACACCAGTGATTTGTCATTCACTGCAGTGTTCCAGTATCATTAGAGGAGCCACTCAGTGGCTCTCAGGCACACCAGGTATGACCAGCAGGGAATGTGACTGCGAGCTGACTATATCAAGTCTGCCCTCATGTTTCATGGTTCGATATCAGTTAATGACCAGTGCAAACCACCAGGCGAATGCAGTGAAAAGGACTAATAAATCGGAAATTTAAATAGGATCTTTATTTTAGTTACAGTCATTAG
>NW_005313853.1:0-943 GCF_000412655.1 Myotis brandtii
GAGCTACTGTTGAGGAGCTAGCCCTGAGTCAGAAGCCGGGTTCTACAGCAGGTCCGGGTGCCCCTAAATCTCCCGGTTGCTCTTCCTCACCCGTGTACCTCCAGCACCTGCTGTAGCTGACACTGTCCGCACCCGTCCCAGGCAGGTGAGCCAAGGGCAGGTCTGCAAAGTTCAAGTGCAAGTGGCCTGACCCCAGGAACTCCAAGTCTGACAGCAGAGGGCAGAGCCGCATTCCCCCCGCCCCCATACTGTTGACTCTTAGTCTGATGGGAAAGACACGTTTGCCGCTGGCCGTAGAATTCCACGTCTGATGGGGGAGACACGTGGCTCCTGCACGTGGCCCGGCCTGTCACTGACGGGGTGAGATCGTTCCTGTCACAGGAGGGCACCGCCTCTGACGGGCGAGGCCGTCTGTGCCCACAGATAGCTCGCGCGTCAGATAAAACAACACGGATGGAAAAAAGAGATCAATCCCGGGGCCCTTTGAAAACCTCGCTGCGCAGTGTCTCTATCTGTCTGCAGACGCGGAAGCGATATCCGTGGCTCTGCAGACGCACCGCAGGGCTGGACACAAATGACACAGCATCCTCGCCTCGCGAGCCTCCGGCCCAGCCCCCTCACCAGAGGATCCAAGCCAGCGCTGGCCCGAGGCCCCCGACCCTGGCATCTCCTGCCAGCCTTGCCAGGGGAGGGAGGCTTTCTCATGATCAGGGACATCTGGGCTGGCCGGGATCCCGGAGGCCACCGACATGAAAAGCGAGGGGCCCGGCGGAAACACCATCTGCACATCATAACGCAGCTCGGTTCCCGGAGGCCGCCTGCAGCTGCGGCCGGGCTGGCCGGGGACACGCAGAGGAAGACACCAAGCGGCCGGGAGGGGGACAGAGGGCAGAGCCAGACTGGAGTCGTTTCCACTGACATGCCACGCACTTTGGAGATGAAA
>NW_005313854.1:0-943 GCF_000412655.1 Myotis brandtii
TTTTTAATTCTCTAAAATAAATTTCAATGAAGTGTGCAAAATTTGAATAACATGTCATCTGATCTAAAAATACTATGCTTGGCAGGAGACTACCTGAGCTCTATTGCCAGCTGTACTTTCAACTCATGATTCCAGCATTCCAAGGTTTTCCTTTCATCACTATTTTGCACAAGGAAATTGTCCTAAAATCATAGTTTTAAAGTGGTATTTGAGTCTTCCACTTATGTTAGAATGAGATTCTGTTAAAAAAATCATAATATACTAACACTAGGCTTGAAGAGAACAAACACAGTACAGTTAAAGAAAGGCAATTCTGACAACCTTGATAAAGACTGAAGTTATAATGGTTTCAGAGGAGCATGTTAAGAAAACATTAGAATTTAAGTGTGAGAGAAGAGCAGAGTGGGAAAATCACAGACCTGATAGTAAGATATCAAAGTACTCTGTTTTGAACTAGTTTGACCTTGGGAAAGTCATGCGACCTCTTAGATGAGCATCTTTATGAGACCTAGAGAAGAATTGCAGTAATGAACAATGCCTTATGCTCAGTGACTTTAATAACTGTGGATTAGATGTGAGCTCAACTCCACAGCATGGGAGCCAGGATAAGAGGGAAATAAGTTCATCTGAAACATCACCAAATACCAACCAGGGCAAAAGAAGAGGATAATGGAACAAAACATTTCTGGCTCTTCAAAATTCCACATGAAATGACAGCATAAATTTCTAACACATTTAAATGACTCAAGTGAATCCTATGCCCTCGCCCTTCTTCAGGTGTGTAGGGGAAGTGGAATCATTGCATGTTGGTAAAGGAGAAGGAGCTGGGAATGTGTGACTGTGGATGTAGAGTGAGGAAGAGGCAGTGCTCTGTATGAATCTCTTCTCATTCAATAGGAGTGCTGGCATCAGCTACATCACTGCCAGAAAGTAGAGTGGTCTC
>NW_005313855.1:0-943 GCF_000412655.1 Myotis brandtii
TGTGGGAGCAAATATAAAGAAATTGATTAAATCTCTTTTTTAAAATACGTGTTTAAAGCAATAATAATAACACCATAGTGTGGGGTTTATATGTAAAACTCTACAAAAAACGGAAGTGGAAATGAACAAATACTGTGGTAAGGTTCTTGCATTGACTATGAAGTGATCTAATATTATTTGAAATTCAACAGTGATATGTTACAGATATGTGCTGTAAATCCTTCTGTAACTCCAAAAAGTGAAACAAAGAGATATCACCCATAAACCATCAGTAGAGAAAATGCAGACGTACAAAATACTCAATTCACCCAAAAGAAGGCAAAAAATAGGGGGGAAATGGAATAAAGGAGATACAGGATAAATAGAAAACAAATAGCATGATGGTAGATTTAAATAGAACTATACAACAATCCCATTAAATGTAAACAGGCTAAATATCCCAGTTAAATGACAGAGATCACCATAGTGGATAACAAGGCAAAATCCATTGGCATGCTGTTTCCAAGAGTCTTGCTTTAAATAAAAGACTTGAGTAGGTTAATAGCATAAGAAGGCTGAAGTGGTTCCAGCAACATCAGATAAGGTGAACTTCAGAGGGAGAAATATTGTCAGGAATCAAGAGGGACATTTAGTAATGAGGAAGGAGTCAGGAGGACATAAAAGTCATAAATATATAAACATCTTCAAAACAGTATTTGAAAATACTTGAAGCAAAACCCAGCAGAACTGAAAGAATACAGAGGCCACAATGAATGCCGGAGACTTTAACATGCCCTCTCTCAGTAACCGATAGAACAAGTAGACAGGAAAATGAGTAAGGAAAAATGAGGGGGAGTAAAATCTAAGAGTCAAGAGCGTGGGGTCACTGGGGAAGACGGGTCAGGGGAACGGGACAGTAGTGGTTAAGGCGTGTGATCAAGAGCGCCACCTGGAGTTCTGAGCA
>NW_005313856.1:0-943 GCF_000412655.1 Myotis brandtii
GGATGAGGCCAGTTGTTGGTCCCTTTTCCTGGGAGATAGGAGGGTCTGCGGGTCCAGGGACAGTCTAACGCTTGTCAGGTGACCAAAGCCTATTTCCAGAGCAGAACATTTACAGCCTCCAAGGAAACTGGGCGTCATATCCAAGCGAGGTTTGGGCTCGGGGCTCATTCTACACAACCTGAAGCCATGATGTCAGTCGTTTTCCATGAGATGCAATTTAAATCCTTTCCTTAGAGGCCCAGTTGTACAAATGAGTTCTGAAAGGGTCGGAGCTAGTGAGCCACCTGGAGAAGATGCTCGAATTGAAAGGATGTGGCACATCCTTTTGCACTCAAACACCAAGGCCCAGAATAGGATTAACAGTATGAATTTCATATTTACGATGATTTTAAATAAGAATGCCAAATCACAAAGTGAAAACAAGCTAATTTTAAAATGAGAAACATTCATTAACTTGGAGCGTTTTACAATACAAGCAGTTTTTGTTTACAAATGTTTGATTCAGACCCTAACAACTGTGCAGCCTCCACCATTTCCCTAAAGACCAGGATTAGCATTTTTCTGCCTGTGGGGCACCATCTATACATGCTTCCTAAATAAAATACATGGAATCACAATCGTATTAAACAGAGCAATCATATTATCAAACCAACTTTTAAAAAACCTGACAATAGCATAGTAACTGTATACTATGGAAATAAGGATAAATAGCATTTCAATACTCTTGTGACAACTGTAAATACTTGTGACTTTTACTGGCTAATCACACTCATAATGTAAACAAAACCAGTTTAATATTAAAGATGTAAAAAATATTCTTTATAATCCAAATTCTGACAGTTTGATGTCTGTGTATGACCCCTACAATGCCCGTGGACACCAGACTTAAGAAACCTTTTGCCCGGCTGGCATGGCTCAGAGGTTGAGCATCAACCTATGAACC
>NW_005313857.1:0-943 GCF_000412655.1 Myotis brandtii
GGCAGAGGGATTGTGTCCGGGTGGACAGAGGGTATAAACTGCATTTTGATTTGCTTGTCAGAGTTGGCCAGCTACACTATTAGCTGGTTTTAAATTTGTCTTATTGTTTTCTGTTGGTGAGCTTTTCAAGTCAACATATACATTGGGACTTTTTATGCTGTCTTCCTGGAACTGGGCTCTTGAAACAGTTATACTGGAAGAGCCACCGTAGAATACCCATGGTGGGGCTTATGCTAATGTTTCCCCTGTCAACCAGCAGCCATAGGATTGTGGTTTGTACAGACACAGATTCTGGACCCTGTCCGCCGGGGTCTAGATCCCAGCTCTGTCACCTCATAGCCATGTGTCCTGAGATAAACCCAGTGTCCTCTTCTACCAATGGGAACAAGCTACCGTGCTGTGGTATTGTTGCGAGGACTATGAGTTAATACGTGGAAACCACTCAAGACCAGGCACAAAACAAGAGCTCAGGACATTTGGGCCCTTGGACATGCACTTCCTGAGGACCCAGCTCTGGGTCTGACCTGTGGGCTGGCCTGTCACGGATGACCAGTGCTTGATGCGTGTGTATACTACCCAGTCCCAGTGCTGTATTTTAGAGAAAACTGCCTGAGAGAGGGGATTTCTGGAAGCCACCTGACACTCACAGGCTGGACCTGGCCTTGGGCATCAGACCATTTTGAGCAGAACTCCTGGTGCCCTGATTTGCCCACTGTTAGTGTTTTACTTGCCATCACAGGCCTCAGCTCCATTCTCTGTACAAGGAAGATAGTGATGCCAACATTTTCTTCTTGTGCCAGTGAGGATGCCATGTGATAATGTGTATTGAGTGCCTAGCAGGCCTCTTCTACACACTGACCTATAGATCCTGCCCTCTAGTTAATCCCTTGTTAGAAATATACTAGTAACATGGCAAACACTACAACCAACACTGTCTGGGGGG
>NW_005313858.1:0-943 GCF_000412655.1 Myotis brandtii
GGTGTTTATAGAACTTGTATAGTCAATATTGATTCTTCATGTAGATAATTTGAAAGGAACAGCTGCCTTTCTGCACCTAGCTTCTAGTTATTGATTACAAATTATTAGGTATCGTCACTCTAGTAGCTATAGTTTATTTTTATTGATTCAGATAAATTACAGCTCTAGCTACTGTTATCACAGTTTATTGTCCCCTCCCGACCCCCCAGATATAGACTATAACTAATTTCTAATCACCTGTAGTCTTAGGTAAGCCTTTCACTTTGTGTGCTTATATGTTGACCCAGAGATTCTGATGCTAGTTCCTTCTGTTAATATAAAATAAGCCTATTAGACTCCCCCGTCTTTCCAAGTAGGGATTAAAGAAATATGCTCAAGTTATATGTGTTGGAAATAAGGAAAATATAATTTTGCATATATGTTTACTATGTTTTAAGTCAAATGTGAAGACTAAGGAAATTCATAGACATTTTGAATGAATGGATTTCAGTAGGGAAAGAGACCTTAGCATCAGATTCTGTATGGAATGAACACCCAATGAGGTCCTATGCTTTGTCAAGAGTCACAAATGGCAGAACCACGAGTAGAACTTCCAATGCTTATTCCCAAGACTCTTGCCACCATAAGAGTTTGTAAAAATTAAGGTATAACAGATAATAAATATGTAAATATTCAGTGTACAATTTGATGAATGTTTACATCTGTATACATTTGTATAATCAACATCCATATCAACATATAGAAAATTACTAGCATCTAGCGGTGATATGAGGTTGTATGCGAAGTTCAAAAACAATTATTCTTGCTTGTTTTTGAACTTCATATAAATGCAATCGTAACTATTATTTTGTGCCTGGCTTCTTTTATTTAACATGAGATTCACCCATAATATAGTAAACTAGAGGTCCAGTGCACAAAATTTGTGCACAGGTAGGGTCCCTAG
>NW_005313859.1:0-943 GCF_000412655.1 Myotis brandtii
ATTTGCATATTAGGCTTTTATTATATAGGATGTATTAAATGCTGTTTTCCCCCCACTTCTTCCCATCATGAACATTTCTCCATGTTATGAAATATTTTTTAAAAAGATTCTTTTTAAAAGTGTACTTAGTACTCTTAACAGCCCTGACTGTTTGGGATTTACTGATTGCAATTTTTTGCTCTTCTAGATAATTCTGTAGTGAATATCCTTTAGGTAAGTTCTTGCACACATTTCTATTTACTTTCTTATATAAATTCCTAAAAGCAGAATTTTTGTTCTAGGCCCTTGATACATGGAGTTGAATGTCCAGCAGGAAGGGAGCGTCCCATTTACATATCCACATCCAGGAGTCTGTTCTCCTTCTTCCTCACTAACGCTGGGTATTACTAATTTCTAAATATTTTCCATTTTGATAAGTGAAAAATACTGTTTTAATTTTTGTTTTTGATTACCAGTGAGGTTGAACATTTTTCATGTTCATTGGCTACTTGAATTTCTTTTCTGACAAATTGCCTCATGTCCATTCTATAATTAGCATGTTTTTTGTCAATATGCAAGGATTTTTATTAGTAAGAATATTAATATTTGAAAGTCAGAAGTTGAAAATTATAATTGTTTATTAATACGACAACTGTGAAATGGTTAATACCATTAAGCATTAAAACGTTTTCTGTGGGGTGAGGTGGGGAGAGGACATAGAGGGAGGTGAAGTTAAATCAGATTAAAAATGTTTTTGTCACCAAACCTGACCCTGGAATGCTCTCTCTTTTTTTTTAATCCTCATCTGAGGATATGTCTGTTGATTTTTTAGAGAGAGAGGAAAGAAGAGAGAAAGAGAGAGAAACATGGAAATAAGAAACATCATCGATCAGTTGTCTCCCTTACATGCCCCAACTGGGGATCAAAGCCACAACCTAGGCATGTGTCCTGACTGGAAATCAAA
>NW_005313860.1:0-943 GCF_000412655.1 Myotis brandtii
TGTTCTCAAATTCTCCATCCTTTCTGTCCCATAGCATTTGTCTCTTAGAGGAAATGGTTACTTAATCATCTCTCTTCAACTAGAGGATTTTTAATGGTAATATTGAGTGTCTTGTTCACTCCTTTATCTACAGTACATTGTACAATGCGTGGCTCATATCAGGTGCTTAATAAATATTCTGTGGATTAGCGGCTAAATCTCAAACTAACCAAGTCCCTATAATCATCCTCCTAGATAAAGTCTATTGCTTTCCAGCTCTAACATTCTGAGCCCCATGAGTGAAACCAGAATGAAGAATCTGGTGTCTTCTAAGTGGTCTCCTTTAGCCAGTGATCATCTCCTGGTCATGGCATAATCCCAGTGAACCATGGTGAATTAGAACCATTAGCATTCTTGGTCACATCTTATATTTAAAATATCTAAAATTTCCGATTTCTTTATGGAACTGTCAATTTCTTTAATATATAATCTTTATGACTCCATCATTGAAAAGAGTTATAAAAATATATAAAGCTGGGCCCATTTGGGGGTGTCAACAGAGTTGAAGAATTATATGGTTATCTCACTGTATTCTATACTCCTTTCAGAGAGACAAATTTTCCTTTTGCACTAAAGTTAAAGCCTCAGATTTAGTTCTTGGCATGAAAGAAGTACCACAGTAAAACTTTTATATGGAGACTCTTAATTTTGCAAATGTGTTTGATACTCTACGAAAGCACTTTAAGTAAGCTGAAGAGAGAGAAACATATTGAGGCTTTTAATAACTACCTCCCACATCTCATGGGAGAGGAAGAGCAGTTGGGAGTGAGCTGATAACTTTCTCTCATACAATGCTTATCCTAGAAAAAACTGTCTAATAAGAGACCATAATTAAAGGGGATCAAATATATGGTGATGGAAGGAGGCTAGACTTTGGGTGGTGAGCACACAATGCAATATACAG
>NW_005313861.1:0-943 GCF_000412655.1 Myotis brandtii
CAAGCACTGTGACACCAAGACAATTGATCTGATAACCTTGAGGGCTACTAAGTGACCAATGGGCAGGGAGCATGTACAGCGTGGATACACAGGACAAAGGGGTGATTCACATCGTGGGAGGGGTGAGGTGGGTCTCACAAGATTTCATCCAGTACTCAGAATAGCTAGCTATTTAAAACTTATGAATTGTTTATTTCCAGAATCTCCAATTTAATGTTTTTGGAAGTTTTACTCATTTGACCACGGGTAACGGAGACTATGGAAAGTGAAATGATGGATAAGGAGGGACTACTGTGATTGGTTGTAATAGAGATGCAAGTGAACGTCAGCATGCTGAAGACACTAATGTTTCTTATGGATTAATATAATATGGTGTCTAATGGGACTATTGACTGAAATATCGAAAGGAACCTGCACTGAAAGGGATGTGCATATTTTCTTAAAAGTAAATTCAATCAACCCTGTCAATCTGGTCCTGAAATAATTGAGACAACACTAATCTTGGTAGCAAAAGCATTTCCATTCCAAACTGTGACCTTTTTTAGCAAGTAGGTATCTCACAAAACCACAGGTTTAGTTTAATGTTTGCAATGAGCTATTCTTCTTTCTATTTTTTATGATGGCTGAGGCCAGGGGTCCTTACAAAGTCCTTTTTAAAAATGGGCTTCTTAAATTTGTCTCCCCTTTTTGTGTGAAGTCTGAAAATTATTAAGGATGCTGATTCTATTTCTGAAGTTTTTGTACAACGAAAGTGTGCATTAAAACAAAGTGACCATGTGCCGTGCAAATGGGAACGATAGATTAAGGGTTTAAAATACTTTGGCATATAAGGCACTAACCCTGTTCTCAAAGAGGTGCCCACCCAGTGGCTGAGACCATCACACAGAACTGCAGATGGAAACAGATATGCCTGGATGGGGAAATGTGATGACAAGGGGCCACC
>NW_005313862.1:0-943 GCF_000412655.1 Myotis brandtii
GAATGGAGCCTGGAGAGGATGGGGACTCAGTTGAGAGGCAATTGGGACTACAAAACTACTTAGACCCTGGGTATAGGTGGAGTGTAGGCAGGTGAGGCATCAGCAGGCTTCTGGCCATTAGGGAGTGAGGAGCAAATGAGGGCACTGGGTTCTCAGGGATGGATGGGCACTAGAAGGAAGGAAGAAACAGATACTATACTGTCTTCTTTACTTTAAAATATTGCCTTTGCCTTTGGTTATTTTGGTATCGGAAGCAAATAATAAAAGACTCACTTCTACTTCTTTCTTCCTCCAAAAAGTCACCTGGTAAATCCCACAAAAATATTTACTTCTCTTGTTTTATTTAGTTTCTTTGGCATATGTCATTATTTGATAGAAACTTGATAATATTTTCTAAATAAATGAACAGATGGAAGAATAGATTTATTAGCAGGGATAATGCTTTTCTCTATGTATGACACTTTTCTAGGGGGTTTCTAGGCACCCTGGATTAAAAGAGGGATTAAAAAGATGGGGATTTCCGTATCTCTTCCAAGCAATATAGAAATATTTTAGAGTATTGGGACTTTTGGCAGATATTGTAAAATCTGGATAATATTATTGAGAAACTTACAATTGGGAATAAAAATTCTAGGAACCTTCATGGTCTGTAGTACAGTATTTGAATTCAAGCAGAGAGGGACTTATTTTGGAAACCCTAAGCAATAACTTCTTGCATTGAATAAATATAATTTATTGGAATTTAAAAGAAGCTCTTAAGGCTTTGGAAATTTTAAAAATATGTAATGATGGAAATGTTGAGAACACTGAAAATCTTTACAGAACTAATTTTTGAATTTATATAGAATATTATCACTTTATGAATTTAGAAGTTTTAAAATATAGATTAGTTTGCTCCAAAAATTATAAGTTTTGATGCAACACATTGATATGTAGAATAGAG
>NW_005313863.1:0-943 GCF_000412655.1 Myotis brandtii
CTATCTAGTTTATTTAAATCACTCTGTAATCCCTACACACAAAAAGAGACTCTACCCACAAAATGTAGTTTAACATTTCTTACAGATCCACTTCAATCAGTATAATTTTGCTGAACTGAATTCTCTCATTTTCAGAGCTCACATGATTATGCTGCCAATATTACCATAAGAAGAAAAAATAATAAATTTATCAAAGTAATTTATCTGAATGTGTAATTAAATACCTGTTCTCTCTTCTCCCTTACCTCACATATTCCCCAAATATTGAAAGAAAAATCAAGAATTTCTATTATTTATTTTTCACTTATTATTATTATTAGTTATAAATTTTTGATGTTTACTATTTTTACTTCCTCTAGCTATATAAAATCAATGATGACTTCTAGCAAAGGCCCCTGATGATTTCAAGAATGTTTATCTATTTCATAGCTTAATTTTCATTTCTTTTACATTAAATAGAATCCTCAGTTAGGGAATAATTATTATGCAAAGTACAATTGTTTAATGTGATCCAGATTACATCCATATCTTGCTATAGGTAGGAAGATTGTTAAGGTTGGAAAGAGGGAGTCTTTTCTTGATAGCTATCTAGTCTTTTCCCTCTTCTATTTCTATCTTTGCCTTTTCCAGTTCTTCCTTCTTGTTTACCTCTTTACTACTTGGTTGGCATTGTTCTATTGACTCTGGGAAGGCAATGTTATCTCCTTGGTATTTGTTTGAAACCATAATACACCTGAAATTTTCATTTCAACAAGACAGGCTAAATTGGGACTGCATTATCTATGAAAGTGTTTGCTACCCAGACCAAAAATTGTTAGACCTTATAACTCAATCTTGAAAGGAAGGGATCAATTTAACATTATCTTTCAATAATACTGTCAATAACTTAGCTATCTTCACTTATTCTCCCTTTCTTTTGTATACAATGCATGCCTATACCTAA
>NW_005313864.1:0-943 GCF_000412655.1 Myotis brandtii
CGGAGCCCAGCCCGCCGCCTGCCAGCTTCTCCACGGAGCCAGCGGAGCCGGAGCCAGACTCCCGGGGCCGGGACGCGGTCTAGCACTTCCAGTCTGGAGACTGGTTAAGCCGGGGCCAGGCTGGAGCGGAAGTCCTGCGTGACGGGGCAGAAGGCATGAAGCTCTTGCGGTGCCCCAGCTGGCTGCCTTGTGGGGATGGTCCGCTCCACTCAGACTGCTGTATGCTCTAGGCGCCTGGAACCTCTCTGTGGTGGAACAGAAACTAACAGCTCAAGGAAAACTCAGGCTTTGAGAGAGCTTTACCTGCGTGCATCTTGGTGAGATGACAGGGATGCCAGGAGAAAGTCCCAGCAACAATGCACACGGTTTGTAGGGACCCACTTACAGTGGTGGTGGAACTTAGGACATGTTTTCCAAACTCCTAATGGTGTGTGTAAGGAATCAAACTGCTATGAATTTTTTTTAACACCCCCCCCCTTTTTTTTTCCAGGGAAGAATTGGCTGGGCAGCTAAGGAAGAATGTAAGATGGGTGGATAGAATAAGGAAGGCTAGACAAAAGGAAAGTGATTGCTTTTTGCAAAGGTTAATACCCGCTTGCACAGCTAACATTCTGGGAAGAAGAAAACCACTTCCCCAAATGAGTACATTTTTAAGCTGATAATAAATCATGTATCAGGGAAATGTAAGCTCTTCGGTGCCAAGGAGGCAAAGTGTAAGCACACACTGAGGAAGGACGCTCTCTGTCTAATCTGGGCTGTGCTCGTAACTCGCTCTGTCATTCTGGACAAGTCAGGTAAACTGCATGTCTCGGTTTCTCCATCTCTGTAATATTTTATTGGATGCTTTCATAGTTCTTTTTATTCTAATATTCCACAATGCTGCTTGCCGACCTCCATCCAAACCTCTACTCAATACAAGGTGTCTTGGATGAGTCTGATAGAC
>NW_005313865.1:0-943 GCF_000412655.1 Myotis brandtii
ATTTGTTTTTGTCTCTAGCAATTTGAAAAGACAATCTAACTTCCTCATATTCACACTAACATTCTAAAACAGATGCTTGTGGCCTGAACATATTCTATGGTATTGTCAGCATAGGCAGATAGTTATTGACATGAGGGAAAATATCTAATGATTATGATAAGGGAAAAGCAAAAGGGAACTAAATAATTTTAGCAAACCGGGAAGCAGAAGTAAGTCACAGAGCGGAATTCCCACCTAGTTTACTGGTAAACAGACACATTGATACACTCTGGGGGACTGCCACCAGGAGATTGAATCACCGCTAAATGGGACAGAAAACTCCCCCAGGGGCGCTGAAAGCCCAGTACTGGAGCTGGCCAAGGGGCGGGGAGAGGGGATTTCTCTGCTCAGTGTACACACAATAGAAACTAGATGATGTCAGGGAACTTTTGGACATGTGCAATGGGAGTCAGGGTGAGGAAACAGAAGAGCAGGGCCTAGTGTGGGAACAATTAGCTGACTGAATAGAGGGCGTGAAACCCCAATAGAGTTTACTGGGAAGAGGGCCCAATCCAGGCTGGGGAGAAGTTAGGAATTTGGGTCGGATAATTTAAATGGTTCTTTGTCCTCTACCTAAACCAAGAAGATATATAGAGGATTAACAGGGGCCTCTTGGGAGTGCTTTTAGAGCCTGCCCACCCTCTGAGTCTCCAAGGGTATATTAATTCCCCTGAATTCACAATCAAATCTTGCCATCACATTTAAACTTCTCCATGTGTGTGAACTTAGAAAATTCTTCCCTCATATCATTGCAAAAGAGTCTGTTACATTCACCAGAAAAATATTAGTATTAACATAAACTAATTATAAACAAATAGCTGGCCATAGCATTAGTAGCTGAGATTTCTAGTATTATGAAATATTGCAAGTTAGCCTATACCACAGGTTTCATTTATTTCATTAA
>NW_005313866.1:0-943 GCF_000412655.1 Myotis brandtii
TAGAAAATGAGAATTATTCCAGGAAAGTCACTTTTTATTCTTGCCTTCACTTTTTCACTTGGGAAATGAAGAAAGATTTAAGAGAAAAATGTTTGCCTAACACTTTGGAAGAGCTTTGAGGATAGTGGGTAATGAAATAATGATTTCTAAAACACTAGCAGATTTCCACATAAAAGTTGCTGTGAGATGCAAAGATGATAAGAATTTTAGGAAAACACTCCATTTAATAGCCATTTGAAAGAGAGGTTGAATTCTAAGAAGTGCTTCGATTTAGATCTTAAAATCCAAATGATTATTTTAGGACTTTAAAAAAATGCCAACTTGGGTAGAAAACAAATAAGTAAGTCATAAACATGTCACATTTGCTAAAAATCAACTTCTGCTTCCTAAAGTTAAAATGTAGTAGTAAGATTGGTTACTCTGTGAGGAAGTAAACAAAAACTGCCAAAGAAAGCAGAAATAAGCATGTTTCATAAAAACACAAAATGTAGTTATAGAATCATAAAAATTAGATGATAAAACACATTCCATTTCCCAAATATTTCAGGATAGTTTTTAGGTACTAAATAATATAGGAGGTACTTATTTTATATTAAGTATTGAGAAGGAATATAATAATTATAATGGTGGGTAAAATACTATTCTATGTTTTTATCATGTTAGTAAAAATATTGCTTTGACCTCTATTTCTCTTCTGAATTAACTTGGATTGCTTTTTCAAGACTAACAGATTTTCAGAGAATCCTTTAAAAAGTCAGTTATCTAGTTTAAATGATGATATATTTACATCTATAAACTTTTACTCAAAAAACATAACTTTTAAACTAAATTCTCCTCAATTATGACATATTATCTAAGTGAGTAATCTTTTTTAATACTTTTTATTGATTTTAAAGAGAGAGGAAGTTCGAGGAAGAGAGAGAGAGAGTGAAAATAAGAGAGA
>NW_005313867.1:0-943 GCF_000412655.1 Myotis brandtii
GCGGCTGAGAGACTAGAGCAGACTGATCGGATTGTCTGTCCGTCCAGGCTTGTTACCACTCAGATGAAGCTGGGAGCTTTCGGCCAAGGACACAGACATGCCAGGGGCTGCCAGGCGTGTGCCCACCTTGGATCCGAATGCTGGGCAAACCATCGACCTGCATCTAGGTAGGTGGTTCCTGGTCCTGGCTGCAGGTTAGAGTCCCCTGGAGAGCAGAACAAAAGAAGGGTGCCCGCCCACCCCAGGCTCTCCGAGGTCTTCTCCACAGGGGAGTCCGTAACGGCCCAGTGTGTCTTCGGGTCTGTGGGGGAGATCATGAGGTCCCCACCAGAGCGGGGTTTGGGAATGGGTTTTCCTGAGAAGAACATCTGGAAGAGCGACTTGTTATAGCTGCATTTCCACGGGAACCCAAGCTGGACAGGGAGGGGAACCCGTGCCAAGTGGCCCAGCAGGTCCCTCCCTTGTGCGTGTTCCCAATCAGATCCCATTGACCTGTGGGAAGCACCTGGCCCTTCGGCTGCTTCTAATGACGCGGCGGCCCTGCCATGTCATTGGCCACCAATTCCTGGCTATTGCTGCCTCCGGTGTGGTCCTTAGCAACATCAATATCTGCCGCGCCCATCACTGCAGCGATTAGGATCCTTAGGATCCGGGACTTGCCCGTCTCCTGGGCAAGGGGGAGTGGGGTGGGTCCCCAGGTGGGTGGGGGAGGAGGGTGACAGGCCAGCTTGTTACCTCTAATTACCTGGCTGCAGACAGCGGCCTGGGCTCTTCTGAGAGCTGCCCGGCAGAGGACTCCTCTGCCTGCCTCTCGCCATAACGAGCGGCCGCCACCCGCTGCCATGCGGCTAGATAGGACCGAGTTTAATTGCTACCCAAAATGTCAGCCCTTTCAAACCCACAGTATTTCATCACTTACCTTTAAAGAAGAGGGTAAAAAAAA
>NW_005313868.1:0-943 GCF_000412655.1 Myotis brandtii
GGGGGTCACATTACCTCCAATGATCAATTACACTCCACTTAAGAGTGGATAGTATGCTAAATCTCTATATATACTGTTCTCTTCTGTCCCATCAATAAACCTTGTTTTGAGTGGGAGAGCCCAACGCACGTATGGATCTTAATTGTTCAGAACAGTGACTAAGCCCCACTTGGTCAAGATTTTCTTGACTTAGCAGCTGTCCAGGACGTGACAAATTTATGATTTGAGAGCAATTTTATTTTTCTGCCCGAATCACACAATAATTTGTGGGAATTAGCTACCTGATAAGATAAGGGGTGGGGGACCAGGAGATGGGAAGGGAGGGGAGAGGGCATTCAATACCCCTCAGTGTTCCAGGGAGGCCTGTGGAATTTTCGGAGCAGCCCTGGACACACTGCAGGGACCATTAAGGGATTAACCAGCCCGGCTGGGGCGGCTGCACAGCGGTGAGGTTAGTAAATCATGGGAAGCCTGGGTCATTATCCGGGGAATTAGTTCAAGTTGTATCTGCAGAGACACCACTAACAATCGGAGTCCCGAGGAGAACACCAAATCCCGAAGCTGAACTGGGGACCTGAAGAGCCGAGACACCGGGTCACAGGCACCGGGGCTTGCTGTCTCTTTTTGGCACAAACCTTCTCCAAAATCTTAAATCCCGCCTTTAATTATCAGCACATTTTTGTGGGGGCAATCCCTTGCAAGCTTATTTTCTCTACCAGATCTTATTAACTTTGTGCTTAGCTCTTCTAGGGGAAAAAAATTGCTGTAACATGACCATAAGCATTTATTGGATAAAAACAAAGTTTTCTTCCGTGGCATCTGTCAACAACAGAGGCTTAGATTTTTGCCTTTTTTTCTTTCTTTGTATGTGGTTTTTCTTTTTATTTGGTGGAGGTGGGAGGGGGAGCCTTACTTTACTTAAACATGGAACTATTAAAAAAAA
>NW_005313869.1:0-943 GCF_000412655.1 Myotis brandtii
GCTAGTGCATGGTACAGCTGGGACTAGAATCCAGACCTCCGGCTTCTCCCCTCACCAGAAGTCCAGAGACCAAACCCCAGCTGTGGGATGTGCAGGGTCCGCCCACCAGTGCTCCCACATATCTGCCTCCACTGGTGTGTGGTACAGTGGCATGATGTTGAATGCGCGCCAGGATCCCTGGGGTGCTTTAAAATCCCGGGTGCTCCGGCGGGCGCCACCCTAGGCTGATCGGGGTCTCCCGGAGGGAGCACATAGCTCTCCAGGGATTGCAGTGGGAACCTGCAAAGCCAGGCTGGGAAATGCCGGGCTTGGTCTCAGAGCCTGGCTTCAGCCCTTGCCCACCCAGGTCCACTTGAGCTCTACTGAGGCTGCCAGGAGCTGGCTGCCCGGAACACGCTCAGAAAAGTCTAGTTGCCAGAAAGTGTTTGCTGTCATTCTGATGGCCGCCACCACGAGCCCTGACCCCCAAGTCCCAGACACTCCTCCCCCAGGCCCCTCTCTGTAAACCTTCCTTGGTGTTTTTCTGGTTTGAAACGAACACTATCCCCAGCCCACCTGCACACTAACCAAACATATACAAAGTCAACAGGGGGCCGGCCCTCTGGCTCTCCCCTACTCGAAGGAAGCAGCCACATTTCAGAAGAAAGGCAGGCCTGATGCACACGAATCCCTTTGCGCTGCTAATTATTTCTATCTTGGGAGCTGTCTCCCGCAGAGCTTTCTGAGAATGATGAGGAAATGACAAGTGGAGAAATTAGTCACCTCTAAACAGACGCCCTGAGGCTTTTGAATCCGAGTAGTGTCATCTTCTTGTGCAGAGCAAGAGGGCAGGAAGAGAAGGTAGTGCTATGATTTGAGACACCCCTGGGAGGCACCCCTTAAAAACGTCTCTCCTAGACACAAACCTGCTGTTGAAGTATGGTACCTATTTGCTTTGTTTAAC
>NW_005313870.1:0-943 GCF_000412655.1 Myotis brandtii
TCTCTGCTCCTATACATTTATCCTTGGTCTGAGCACCCATTTCCTTCAGGGTCTTTCTATTGAGACTGTGGATTTTCCAACAAAAATATATTTTGTCAGTGACAGTTTCTTCACCTTACTTACATAGTTCCAGGAACCGCTCGTTCAAATTTAGATACTGTTTCTGATGAAATGTTTTGACAAAGTAATACCAGCTTGATACTATTTAAAATATTTTGACAGATGGGGAAATTGTTTCAGTCTGAGTGGAGCAATACTCTATTACAGTATTTTGCCACTGAGGAAAAAAAATAATAGTAAAGGTGGCCTCTCTGTTCCCAAAATAACATCCTTCCCATTCTCCCCAAGACAAGAAAGACCTCCATTCAGTCATAGATGACAGTATGTGTACCATGTATGTTAAGAATTCATGTAGTTTAAACAAGAGGGAACCTTGGAGGGTTATTGCCAAACAGAGAACATGTATTGTTCCGTAAGCAAACGGAACCTGAGGAACTTTTAGGAACGTTGGTTGCCGCAGCACTTGATCGGAGCCCTGTCTTGCTCTGGTGAGTGTGCTCTTTAATTAGTGACGCTAAATCGCTAGGATTTAAAACCCGCTTGGTTGAAAAACAAATCCTCAAAACCAGTGACTTTTATATCTTGAATATTTAGGCTGCTCTTGTAGGGATAAACCACAGGTGGTTCTTCTTTTCCTTACATTTAGCGGCTGCGTTGCGGAGAGGATGGGGCAGTGGTCCTCAGTGGCCCAGGAGAGTCAGCATCGCCTGGGAAACTTGTAAGAAATGCAGATCTTCAGGCGTCACACCAGGCCTCCCGCACCAGGCACTGGTGCAGTCCAGCGTGCTGGGTTCTAACAAGCCTTCCCGATCATTCTGCTCGCACTGTAGTCTGATAACTACACAGATAGACTAGAGCAGTGGTTCTCAACCTTCCTAATGCC
>NW_005313871.1:0-943 GCF_000412655.1 Myotis brandtii
TTTTTTTTTTTTAATGAATTGATAGGTTTAATAATACGGCCGGATCTGAAGGTCAGTCTAAGAATAACACCTTAGAAGTGATTGCAGGAAGAATGTGTGTTTTCAGATTGGATGATTAGATCTTTGGATTTTTTTTCTTTGTACCAGTTTGGCCCCGTGCCTATCTTTAGAAAAGCAAAGGCCTGACTCACTCATGCTAGAATTTCCCCAGCCCACATCCACCTCACCGCACTTTTTTGGGGGGTATTTGGTCTGAGTGTTCAATATCCTTGATACATTACACTTAAGTCTATTCTATAGGTAACCCATGGACATAGGTTGTCTGGTGAGGATGGAGAAGGGGTGAAATTATAAAGCAACACAGACCAGTAAGTCTCCTTCAATCTGTTTAATGAGCAGTTATTAACTGGTTCTACTTTATGTGTGAGTTTGTATCCATTCTGGCCTAGGAGCACATCTGTGTGAGCACACATGGGATCTGGGCACATTTATGAGGGTCTGGTGGGAGGTACGCACACCACCTCACTGCTTTGCTCTGTGTGCTAACGAGAGCATGGCACCCCGAGTGCTGGCCTGGCCAGCGGAGCCCCTACCCAGGGCTGGAGCGGGTGAGCATACAGGAGCAGGAGCCGTGCAAGGGAGAGAGCGCCGGGCGGATCCAGTGTTACTCCGATTGATTTGCTGTTGTATTTATGCCTGGCTCCCTGCACGTCATTCGACCTCTGCCCCCTGCACAGATCCTGCCGCAGCACTGTTCCAATGAAACGCGTCCATCACTTTTACGGCCTGTCTGTGGACGGGACGAGCGCGCCCAGAGAGTAATAGGCGCTGTCCAACAGCCGCCCACCTGCTTGCGTGGGGAGGAGAGGCAGCAGCCAGAGTTCAAGGTGTCCCGGAGGGAGGCGGAGGCCACCAGGGAAGCAGAGAGGATCTTTGGGGCAGG
>NW_005313872.1:0-944 GCF_000412655.1 Myotis brandtii
AGAGGGGCCCATAGAAAGCTATATTCTGAGTAAAAGCCAGTATAGTTTAGTTTCATTACAAATTAAAGCAGAAGCAAATCTCTCTTAGGGGCACACAATTTAATCAAGAACCCTTTAATCATCAAAAATAGAGAACTGAATGAACATCAAGTTCAAAAGCCAGTGTTGAACATGATTACACATGTGTGTTCTTCACACAAAACACTGAAAATATAAAGGGCCAATGATTCTCTCTCATCATTTTAGCTGCATGCTACTTTGACTAGTTAAGGAGAATAAAGAAAGTAATAAGATCTTCCATTTTTATAATTTTGTAATTACAAATATCCAAGGCCTTAATCTTTAAATGTTTCAAAAATCTTTTCACATGCTATTTATCAACAGACTGCCCAACAAAGAAATCTTGCATTTGATTGAAATCATAATAGAACCTTTTAACTTTCATAATTGATCATTTATACAGAAAAGGCCTTTCTGTGACTTGTTTTAAATTAAAAAGTGACTTGGATTAAATGATGTATCTTTTAATTTACATAGTTCTTTATATTTGTCAAAGTGGTTTTACATGCTTTATTTCGTTCTCCATAGTAACTTCCTAAATAATTTTCTCATATTCCTGCACCATTACATTTTGGTTTTTATGGGTTTTTAGACTACAGTTAGGGCCACTACACAACTTTGAAAATGCCACTCTTACACTGACAGGCCATAGTATTGCTTTGTTTTGTTATGCTTTGCTTTTCCTTTGCTTGTCACTAAGGCAGACAAGAAGAATGAACGTTAACTGTCTTAATGGCCAGTATGTATCATCAGATAATTGAGTTGTAGCTCACAAATGGTAATAACCAGCAAAATGGTCAAAACAATCAAATTAGCTATTTCAAAATTCAATTCAAAAGCCAGCTCTTACGGATTTTCAGGATAATTTCTTGTATGCAAATGTC
>NW_005313873.1:0-944 GCF_000412655.1 Myotis brandtii
CGGGCTTTCTCACTCCGTTTATTGGGCATCGCCAGGGGATGCGGACACTCAGGCGCACATGTGTCAGCCCCTGCCTTCAAGGAGCAGAAGCCTAGTCGGCAGGGTTAGGGGGATAGGTATCTTCCAATGGCCTTGCAGGGTGACCAGGCCAAAAGGAGAGGAACAGACGTGTGGCTAGCCTGCCGGAGGGGTGGGGTGAATGGCCAGACGCAGCAGCCAAACACCATGCCTTAGAGGAAGCACCGGAGTTCAGCGCGTGGAGGTGTAGCTGGAAGGCACTCCTGGCCGGGCTGGCACCAGGCAGAGGGGCTTCTTGGTGCATGGAGATGCCCCGAGTCCTTGATGAGGCTGCGGCGTTGGGCCGTCACCCTGCGCCCTTCAGCACCGAAGCCTCGTGGACAGTTCCCTGGTCGCTGGGTGTGTTTGGGGGGTTTGGAGGGGTGCACACGCTGCCTAAAACCAGTTCAGCTTGTTAAGAAAAACCAACTCATACCAACCCCGTGCTTACTTTTTAAAATAATAATTTGATTGAGAGAGAATTCACGTATCGTTCAACCCACCCATTTAGAGGACGCAGCGCGGTGGCGTCTGGGTTGCTTGGGTGCGTCTGCCTCCGGCACCATCTGTGACGTGAGGGAACGGCAGGGCTTGCCTTTGTGGTTAGCTCGCTGTGGAGGCCATCACTTCTGTGTTTCCGGGGAAGCGGCCCACTCCTCCAGTGGGGCTGCCTCCTCAGCAACCTCAGTGTGGTTTTGGCCTTTGGGCAAAGCCCCCAGGAAGAAAGATTTCCGGAGGCTGCCCCTTTATTCTTTCCTCCCGAAAAACAGAGTCCCAGTTTCTCTGCAAAATCAAGTTTGAGTAAATAGAACAAGTAACAAAAATAACAATAAAAATCAAAAACGGTTGTTCTAGACCCGTGGTCGGCAAACTGCGGCTCTCGAGCC
>NW_005313874.1:0-944 GCF_000412655.1 Myotis brandtii
CCAGAGGAGGCGTTCGGTGACATCTGACTTCTCAATTTCAAAGGTCCCCTGTTTCCTTCCTCCACCAGCCCGCCCCCGCGCCCTGCCACACAGCTGAGCGCCGATGGCGGAGGGGAGGGCGGCAAAATGTCAGAAATTTCCCCAACACACCGAGGAAGGGGTTTTTGCGGGTTTTTCGTTTTTCCTCTCTTGTCTGCCCGGAAGCACAAGGTCAATAAAACTCCGCCAAAATGCCCCGCCCACCACAGCAGCACGAGGTGCTCAGCCACCCCCAGTCACTGCAGGGCCGAGGGGCAAAGGGCGCCCCTCCTCCCGGTCATAGTGTCTCAGTGGAGGGAGGCTGGGACCGGATGCCTCTCTCCCCACCCGCTCTCTGGCAAGGCCCCACCAGGCTGGGGTCACGGGAGCCGGAGGATGTGGGAAGTGTCTGCCTTTCTCGTGCAGCTGGGATCGTGTCTGCTTCTCTCGGTCCTCCGTTGGCCTGAGCATGGGCTCCTTTGGCCCTCGTGGTCTGGGAACAGTTGGACCAGGGTTCCTGCCCAGCTCAGGCCATAGATCCCCAGTGACCTGTGCATTGTGGCCTGTCACCCTCCAGACGGCAACCTTGGAGGCCGAGAGGATGGGCGTCCAGGCCCGGAAATGAAGGGTGGTCAGGGGATAGCGACAGCTTGACTCTGGGGTCACAGAACCCTGGCTCCAGCCCAGCCAGTTCTTCCATTTCCCAGTTCGTGACCTTGGGCAAGTTCCTTAACCTTGCAGCACCCCCCTAGCCTCATCTGCAAAATGGGAATCCTAAAGGATCATTGTGAGGATCTGATGAGACGAAGCAATGCATGTGAAGGTCTCGGCCTAGTGCACATATAGTACATGCTCTATGAGGGGCAGCTATTCATTAAAAACAAGAATTCACAGCCCGGCCGGCGTGGCTCAGTGGTTGAGCGTTG
>NW_005313875.1:0-944 GCF_000412655.1 Myotis brandtii
GGGGGAGGAGGGGATTGAGGCTCTGGCATGTGCTGTGGCTGTAGCACATCTCATGTCTCCGGATATGGGGACAATTATAAGCATAAGGATTATGGAAGAGACTGGGCCCTGTTCATGGCATCGGTCACCCAAATAATGGGTTACGTGAGCCGGTTGCCACTGTGGTAGTCTGAGGGCCCTGCTAGTTATTAAGCTGTGGTTTTTCAGCTCCAACCCCACTTCTGTACTTTGCTTTGTGGTACTTTATGAACAGCTGGCCAAGTAGCTAGCTCCCTGTTAGGTTTTTCCAAAAAAAGAACACTAGAGGGAGACTGGGAGCCTGGAGAGGAGAAATAACCAGCCAGCACCTTTGGGCTTTGTGTTAAGTGCCTGCCATCATCACCCCTTCAGAAACACGGTCTTCCAGTCCCCATCCTCAGAGGCCAGCATCCGGCTACCTGGAGGTTCTTCAAGCTTCTAAGTTTTAATAAAAACTTGTTCCCCAGCTCTTGGGATGGCAGTATTATTTCTGTGTTCTCTCAATTTTTTTCCTTTTGCCTTTTCAGTCTTTCAATATCTATTTAACTAATTCTTTATGATACACTGTCTCTGATCCACAACTGAGTCAAAGAAATTGAAAGGATTATCCTTTCCAGAGATTAGGGATGTAATTTGTTATCTTGCACATCTGGAAGTGGTTCTAATCGTTTCCTTGGTTGATTGATAGAACTTGGGTTCAATGGTGACATGTATTTATTGAGCAGGAGAGGCAGAAATTTCCCCAATAATGCGGAGGAAGGAATTTAAAGGTTTCAGAGGATGGGTATGGTGGAGTGGATTTATCATAAGAGACATGTACACTAACCCCCCACCCTCGTGACATCATCCTGGATGCCTCAGGGGACCCTTCCTTCACTAGGTCATTAAGCAACACACTGGTGAGACAGCCATCAGTATCACAGAAA
>NW_005313876.1:0-944 GCF_000412655.1 Myotis brandtii
AGAAAAGCAACTGTTCTTTGATAAACGAAATAGGTTATTACTAACATGATAAAAGTTAAGAAATCTTAAAGGGTTCTCTACAGGTGCTAATTTTACTACTTGAATGAAATTAATAAGACTCTCTATAAAACAGCAGGAGATCCTTAGATTACAGGCATAATCAGCAAGAAAATTTATTGTGGTTTCATGAAGCATAAAATGTTTGGGTAATATATGCAAAAGTGGTACTTTATTCTCTGCAGTGAACAATTCTCAGCCCTTATAATAGAAAAATATTTAATAGTTTGGCACCTCTTGAGGCATAGTTTTTTAAAGTTGTTCAAGGGTTGATTAATTTGGCTGAAGACAAAATAACAATGTTGTAATGCTGAATCATGTAAAACTATGGAAGGACCTTATACATTAATATAATGACATTTATTAGGGAAAATGTAAAGGATTTTCCCTTGAGATATAGGGCAAAGTCTAAAACAATCCAGAGCACAGAGTTATGTCTCAGAAAACATGCATTTAGTAAATAATAGGGAAATAAATGAATAATCAGAAACTAAATGCAAATAATGTATCAGGAACCTGGGAAGAAACAATTAATGAAGCTAACTAGTCCCTAGCTGCTAGCATATAATATTTTTAAGGATTAAAACAATAATAACTTGACTTTACACTATAAATTTTAGAATATATATTTTACACTGAACTGAATTTAATCAATCCTATCCTGTACCTTGCTTGATATTGCTGGAAAAAATAATACATATTTTGAATTAGGGTCTTTTTCCATATTTTCCTTGCTTTGGTGCATTTGGCCTACTGAAATGATCCTTGGATCTCCTCTGCTTAGGTTTTGGGCAAGGATGTCTTTGGAGAGAACGCTACAGGTGTTGGTCAGTCACATACTCGTTTTCATGCTTAGGAAATACTGGGTGGTGGTTTTTGTTATGTCA
>NW_005313877.1:0-944 GCF_000412655.1 Myotis brandtii
GGATGTGCCATAATTTCTAGTACATGGTTTTGCCTTTTTTTAGTATTTATTTTATCTTACCAAAGCCTTGCAAAGTCAATGCTAATATTTGCCATTTTGTAAATGAGGGAAAATCAGCCTCAAATAGGATCGATGGGTTCTCAGTCCAAAGGGGGGACATTGCATTTGGACTGAGGTCGGTCTGTCTCTTAAATACTGATACCTTCCACTGCCAAGAGGCCTCTCCTCTCTATGTTCTCAGCATTTCTTCTCTCCAGGATTCCCCGCATTGATTCCTACAAGGGCCTCTCTTCGTCACTCTTTGCACTGCGGGCAGATTCCACGTGCATCCTATTGGTCCTCCAAGATGAATTTTTGGTCTTAATATCTCAATGTCTTTTTCTCTTGTTTCCCTCCCCAGGCTGTCATTTGCCATTTCCAGATTCTAGTACTTTGTATAGTAGTTAGATACCACCTGCTGCCTGGATCGCCCAGCCATGTCTGAGTCATTTGTACAAGGCCCGAAAGGATTCTCAGAGACACCCGGTCCCAGGTAGTTTTCAGAGACACCTTACTGCTTTCACTCCTTAACACTAAGTGTGGACTTATATACTCAACTAATATGGCTAGTTCCTTTTTATTTTCTTTTTTTCCTGATTAAATTGACCCATAATTCCAATCAACTAGTCAAATCAATTTGACCTAAAATCTAAAAGTGAACTGCAAAGTACAGCTACCCATAAAACCACCTAGCAAGTGGTCAGTATTCCTTGTGACTGTCAGATTCTATATGATTTCACTTCTTTCCATGGCTTCCCTGAAATCTAAAGAAAAGAGACCTAGACACAATAATAGATAAATTTACTGACTTCTCCTCACTCTTAGGTTGATGGGGTCTCCAGATTTTCAAAGCATCACCTCCCATCCCCTTTCAGTTGAATATCACTGAAGAGAGATATAGTGTG
>NW_005313878.1:0-944 GCF_000412655.1 Myotis brandtii
ATGAATCTCTGTATGAGGTGCCACCTGCTCAGGGCTGGGAGGTTAAATTCATGCTGAACTGAGTTTCTGTATTTTGTTGAAGCACTTCAATGTTGAGTTTATTATGTATCCCTAGGAATAAGATCTCCCAGAATTTTTTGTCTGACCAGTATTCTTTGGTAAAACTGTTTTTAGTCTTCCCTTCCCTGTTTTCATTGCTTGTTAGCTTGTTTAATATTTAGTGTTGTCTGTAAGAGGCAAAGTCTGTAGGAAGAAGATGGACATAGGCCTGAAAAGCCTGTTTCTGAGCTGATCTCCAAGAGCTGAATATTTCAGAAGTTCTCCTCAGACCAGTGACCTTAGGACAAACTGTTTCAGGTGGCCATTTTAACTCTAATAGACTTCTTCCTCACTCTTGTCTTTTTGTTCCTGAGAACTGGTTTGTTTAGTTTTTCTCTGCCTGGACCCATGGGTAATGACTGGCCATTGGCCAAGTTCTGGGGATCAGAAATTACACATCTTTACAAGACATCATTATTTCTCCTAGTTAATCTAAAACTGCATCTCTTCCAGGCCAAACACCTGCTTCCTTTATGTCTACTCATTATAACAGTAATTTGTACACCTATCTCTTAAATAGGCACAACTTCATCAGGGATCTTTTGGAATTGCAATGGTCACTTAAGCTTTTGACATGAACAAGATAGTTTATTTGAAAAGTACTTAACAGCAAAAGCAAATAAGCCCTCATGAGCAGACTGCCTGTCTAGTTCGTTTAAAAGAAAGATAATTTTGTTCAATGTAGGGCTTATCCCTCCTTCATTTCCATAACTGGAATTAAGTTGCGCTGGCTTTTTAATTGCATGGCTTGATAAAATTATCAAGGACCCAAGTTACTATCCAAATGTGCTGTCATTCTCTTTCATGCATGCACTAGTGGCCCAGTGCACAGATTCATGCACATT
>NW_005313879.1:0-944 GCF_000412655.1 Myotis brandtii
TGAAATCCTGATTCAGGTTGTTTCTAATTTTTTTCTATTGCACCCAGCTGCAACAAGCAGCCTTGTATGTCTCAGTTTGTGCATGTGTCCCAAAGATCTGTGTTTTATATTTTGATAAGAATTGACAAGTCATCTTCCACTAAGGCTGGGCCTGTGTAAATTTCTACCAGCAATACCTGTTTCCCATGCCTTCTCCAGCCTGGGATGTTAATCAGAGTTTTGATATTAGTCATTGTGTGGTTTATCTCAATATGAATGAGAATGAACAATGAAGTGTTGAAATGCCCTGTGCAGTTCGTTCTCTGTGAATGGTCTATCCATTATTTTCTCTGAGTTCTTTTCTGTTTTGCATTTTTCTAAAACAATAACTAAAATCCTAAAAGAAAAGATTGTTAATTTGATCAGAAAGAGTGTGGGATAGGCATGGAGGGAAAATCTGAGTATATATTTACAAGGTAACAAGGACAGATGGATTGAAGGGGGAAGAAAGGCCCAGCAGGCATCTGATCACAAGTGACATTCTGTTAAGAGCCTTGAATGTCACAGGTGGCAGAGAGAGAAGATATTGAGCAAATTCTTTCTTGGTTGAAGAGCTACTCTGATCTGTTAATAGCCACTCTGGACTGAATACCTCTGGGAAGAATACACAGACAAATTTTTATCTGAATACCAAGCACATAGTTATTTTTTTGAGACAGGCTTTCTCTGCCTGCCTATGTACTAGCAGAAACCAAACTGAAAATTTGAAATAAGGGAGACTTTGGATAGAGAATATTATTGTTTCCATGTATTCCCATATAAAGTCTAGGTCTGGGGAAATAATATCAAAGTGGTTGAATTTTTTTCCCCTGTGAATCTATAATAAAATGCAATTATGTCTGTATTCTATGTTATGAAAATAAAGTACATGAGCCCTAGCTGGGTAGCTCAGTTGGTTGAAATGT
>NW_005313880.1:0-944 GCF_000412655.1 Myotis brandtii
TGTAGACAAGGAAAACAAGCCCAAGATTTCGCTTCACTATAAGGCAGAGCATGTGAAAGACATGATCAGCAGAAATGAGAAAAGAAAGGAAACAAGAGGAGAGGAAAAGCTGCTTGCACACCAACGGCTGCCATGCTTCCACAAGCAATTACAGGCATATGAAATATGAACTGCAATTGATTTTTCTTCCTGGGGTCACTGGGCTCCGTGTTTTACGCACTCGAGGCATTTATTTGGGAAGCAAACTGACAAGTTTTGTAGAATGACCTGAGCAGTGCAATCTTTGCTCAGTCACGGCCACTTCACTGTGGCTTCTCATCCTTGACACTTGTCCCTCCCCAAAACTCGCCGGCAAGGGATTCCTTGATAAAGACGTGGAACAATGCAATTACCGGCGTAAAGGGCTGGCAGAAGCTGACCAGGGGATGCTTAGCAACCTTTTGTGCCAATGGAACATGAACAGCCTCCATCTAGAAGAGTGAGTGTCATCCCTCTGGTTCTACAGCAAATTTCTTTGGCTGGTGAACATCCAGCAGGATTACTAAACTCATGTGATTTGTCTTCCCAAGAAGAGGACAATAGAAAGTTGTGGTTATGGGAATAAATGATATAGATTTCTTATACTTAAATAAGGCTTTTAAAAACTTCAACTATAAAAAGATTTTCTATTTGCTTGTTTTCTCTAACTTTGATTGATTGCCAGATTTTCCCATATTTTGGTCTTCAAAGAACTCTAAATTGAGAATGTTACTGATCAAAACATAAAGCATTACTTTTAAAAATGTATCTGGACAACTTCCCTTCTTTCTGCATCAATTAATAGTCTTGGACATCTCTCCCTATCAGTATCTATATTTATAGCATTCTTTTGAACTGCTATGGAGTATTTTGTATAGCTTTCCACTGTATAAATATTCCAATATACTTTAAACCAATCCCCCCCC
>NW_005313881.1:0-944 GCF_000412655.1 Myotis brandtii
CCCAGTACCAGCCCTTTTTGAGACTCACATAGCCCAACATTGATTAAATGAGTGAAAAAACAATGAATGATAAACCTCCCTTTGTGAGTTTGCAATTTACTTCAGCTTCCTTTCCTCACTCCAGAAATGGACTGAACATGGGGGGCTGGAGGGCGGTTTCTGTCCCCTTCAACCCCAGGTGGAGCCTTGCCAAGGTTATTTACTCCACCTTCCTGCTGCAGGGCTGGCTGCACCCACTTCCTCAGGCAGGGCCATTGCTGGCTCTTCAGACCACTCTCTGGGCTGAGGTGGTCCTCCTTGTGTTTCTGTCCGGCTTGTGAGCTCTGGGATCCCACCTCCCCCTCCACCCCTCCCCTTGGAGCAGCAACTCAGGGTCCTAGCTCTGGCATCAATCTGCTCCTTGTCAGACTATTGCAGGGGAGGCTTGTGTAAGATTCTCGCTCAGCAGCTCAGCAGAGATGGATGACGAGGACCAGGTTCCGTTTCTGAGCTCTGGTAGTTGCCAAGACTTTTACCAGGCTTCCTGGAACCTGCCTGTGCTTCCTTAGGTCTAGTGAGTAGGGCCCAGGTTCATCAGTCTCTGAATGGTTGCTCTGCTAGTAGCATAGGTGTGCTAAGCGTCCCACTGCTGCCCGTCCAGGAGGGTCTCTGCCTGGGTTTGCTCACCTGCAAAAGGAGAAAATAATCATCTTGCTACTTTTGCTGCACAGGCAGAAAATTAGAACAGAGAGAAAATATTTATGAAGTGCGTTGAAGTCCAGAGAGAACAGGACCTTTGTAAGTTCATGGCATATTAGGATTCAAATGCAGGGTCAGAGGTTAGAAATTGATCTAGTCCCATCCTGAGTGTCATTGCCAGGAAGTTCTGGGGAATCTGTGAGCTAGAGGCACCTGCTGTCCCTCTGCCACCCTGGGATGACTTCATTCCAGCTTCTACCTTGATT
>NW_005313882.1:0-944 GCF_000412655.1 Myotis brandtii
TTTTTTTCAACTTATCCAATCTTCTTTTATCCTGCTTGAGAAAATTGGAATGTTTCTTAGCATTATAGTTCATTATCTTTTCCCAAAGAATGTGAGAGGAATTGTATAAAATGCATATATGTTCAGATCCCACCACTGCATCTACATTCACTGTTGGATTTAATGGGGCTTCCTCATGTGTGACTGAGGACAGGCCCTGAATTATTTATTTCAGGGGGTACTTACAAGCAACTCATGTTAGGGTTGCATATATAGACCCATGGGCCTTTTCGTATGGGGTTAGATGCAACTAAGCTCAGATCCTTCCATGAGAAACGTTCCTAAGTTACCACTAAGCTACCACAGCAAACCAGATGGAGCCGAGTAAAGGAGAAAAAGCAGGATACACATGAGGCAACTTGGAAGTCAGCATCCTTTTTGAAAATTCTACAAGTTATTAAAATTATGCATCTGCCCTTATGAGCATGGGGTTTGCCACTGCTCCTTTGGTTCATTTGTTCATTGACTCATGTGATAAATGTTTACTAAATACCTATCTCATGTTATGGGGCCAGAGAATTCATGATCACCTAGAACTGTAGCACATCTTTATTGCTAGATCACATTTTCTATTGTCTCTGGATTTTGCAGGGGTATATATTCATATATGTAAATATTTGATTATTTGATAAGATACATAGTATTTGTATGTAGTAAATTAACATATACAATTCAGCCACTCAGCAAATAATGATCAAAGGTTGTGTGCCAACCAGCATACCCAACACTCTGAAAAGAAGGTATTATTATTTTCACGTATTTTCAGTTGAGGGAAGTAATGCTGAGAGAGCTCAATATAATTGCTCAAGATCTCACAAGTGGCCAAGGCAGGATTTGAATCCAGGTCTCTCTGACTTAAAAGCCTGAGTTCTTTCTGCCCTATCACACCCTGCAGATACCTTGGG
>NW_005313883.1:0-944 GCF_000412655.1 Myotis brandtii
AAAAAAATATCCTCGAGTGAGGATTTAAAAATAAGAAGAATGTAAAATATCTCAACAATTTTCTATTGGTTATATGTTGAAATGATAATTTTACATATTAGGTTAAATGATATATATTATTAAATATGATATCACCTTTCTTGTTTTTTTAACTCTTTCAATGTGAGTACTCAAAAAATTGTAATTGCTCATGCGGCTTGCGTTGTCTGTTGGGCAGCGCTCCTGGAGAACTCACTAGGGGCCTCTGATCTCACGCTTTACACACAATCCCACTCGCTTGCTCCCAGAGACTGAGCGTCAGGCAGACCTGTGCTCCGATCCCAACGTATCCCTTACCTGCTCCGTGACCTTAGGCAAGTCACGTAACCTCTTTAGGTCTCAGTTCCAGGAGTAAAATGGAAAAAATAAGAGAACTACGAAGATGAAATTAAAGCACAATGCCCAGCACACAGTATAGGCTTAATGGACATGTTTCCTAGGGCAGCGCCCCCCGCAGGCTCCCCTGAACTCACTGGGGTCACAGTCATCGATGTCCTGGTCACAGGAAGAGCCGCTATACCCCCCGTGGCAGGTGCAACTAAAACTCCCCGCCAGGTTGGTGCAGGTCCCGTGGGGGCCGCACGGCGAGGGGCCAGCACACTCGTCTACATCCTGCTGACATCGAGGGCCTGGGGTGGGAAATAAGGTGACATCTGGGGTTAGAGGGTACAGGGTGGGGTCTGAGGGTGCCTGTCACACATGAAGAACCTAAAGGCTGAGAGGTGAAGGCAAGAAGGAGCTCTGCGCTCCCTGGCCTCCGGGCATTTTGCACACACTGTCCTAGGGCTGCCTTCTTGCTGCAGCGGGTGCTGACTGTATGCTCTGAGTTTTACTCCTCCAGGAAGCTGTCCCCAAATCCCAGCCTGAAACCGAGCTTCCCCAGCCACCTATCCCGTCTTCTTCTC
>NW_005313884.1:0-944 GCF_000412655.1 Myotis brandtii
CTACTATTAATGAATATAAACTTACCTGGAGCTGTTACTGACAGAAAGGGTGCTGTCACCAAAACTAAATTTTTGCTATTACATGTAGGAAGCATAAAAATTCCCTCTAAATTCATTGTAGAAGGAATATAAATTAGACCATCTGATTAAATTAATGAAGCTTAAACTCATTGACCTTTGACACTGAAGGACTATGACCTTTTGCAAGTCAGTTAACATTTCTGTATTTTTTCCTCATCTGTAAAACTACCTGAGCTGTTTTGAGTTCTTCCAATTCTAATTTGAATTTTCAGAATAGCTAAGAAAACTGAAATTATATTTCCCTTTGCCTTCTCTGACTTTATTTCCAGCATTCTATGTGTGATAATCTAAGTAAATATTTCTTTATAATTAACATACTGAGTTAAGAGTTTAAAATTTCTCAACAGATATACTGACAGCCACAGAATGGGGTATTGAGAGTCAATTTGGGTTTCTGAGTAGATTGAACTGAGAAATGCATCCGTCTTAGAATAGTTAGCTCATCCCTTCAGAATCTTCATTTAAATATCAAAGGAGACATCAAAGGTTGTTCTCCTCTGTGGAATGCTTTTGCTTATTAAGATTTAGATGAAGCACTTTATAGGTTCAAGGAGAGTGCATTGAAGAGAGAACCCAACCCCACTTAAATTTCCTTTGTTGCTTTTGTTAAGCTTATAATCTTTTTCTAATGTAAGCTTTATCTTTGTTACTTTGGTTCACTGAAATGTCTTTTTCTTGTGTTTCAAAGAGAAGCAGATTTCTGAATTCCTGTTCTAAAAAGCTTTGGATTCAACATTTTGTTCATAATTTGTGACTCTTTATTCATCTCCTTTATTACCTTGACAGAGCAGGAGAAATTAAATTAGTAGGACTGATGTCTGGAAGGAATTTGTTATATAGCATTTTATAATTTACTAGAGGCC
>NW_005313885.1:0-944 GCF_000412655.1 Myotis brandtii
CACGGCATTAGGAAAGTTGAGAACCACTGCTCTAGAAGATTTTACAAACTCAGAGACTATAAGAATCATCTATGGATTAGGTATATAGATGGAAGAAGATATTTTAAAAATCAAATTTTATAATAACAATGTTGCCATAAATCAGTTAAAGTAAGTGTGTGTAGTGGTAACTGATTTGGACAAAAGTGGGGGCATAGTAAGCTGCAGTTTAAAACATTTTATTTCACCAAAGAGGGAGTTACCTAGAAGGAAAGCTGCCCCCTTGTAACTATTCAGATGTATTTCAAAGACCCTTACTGGGGTCCTTCACTTTGTTCTATGTGGTTATTTCCATACTAAGATTTTCTAGGGGTAGCGGTCAAACCACCATTTTAGCATTATTAAACATCTTTCTCTACTACAGATCAATTAGTTTGGGGTAAATCTTCTTGGCTAGAGGATTATTATGATTTTATTTCCTGGAGACTTCCAGTTTTAGCACCATTTCCAGCTCTTCTCAAAGCCAACAGGGCACTAGCTTTGGTGGCCACAGAGCCTGGGTGCTCACCAACTGATGTGATGTCAGTATGGTTTACGTCTTGACTTGAGAAAACGCATTTTTTATATCAAAGATTATTTCTAATTAGTCATAGGCCACAGATCAGATTTACATAATAGTGATTTTATGCCCTTTCCTATGTTTTCAGCAATCCAGGGTTTATAAACCAGTGGATTAGAAGTCAGACAGCCTGGGTTCTCACTCTGTCTGGCCCTAAAAAGTCATGTGATTTTTTTTTCCTTTCCCAGTCATGTGATTTTAAGAATATAACTTTGCCAGTCTGGATTTCTATTTCTATGGCTGTCAAATTGGGCATGGTATTAAACTGTTTTTAGTATCTCTTTCTGATTTTCAATTATAAATTCCTCTTCAAATACTTACCAATTAATAAATCTGTGCACTCTAA
>NW_005313886.1:0-944 GCF_000412655.1 Myotis brandtii
AAAAAAAAAAAGACAAGAGGGGTCCCAGGCAGTACAAAGTTAAAAGAAAACCTGGACAAAGACGATACAGTAAAGAGTGAATATAAAACTAACTTATTCTTCAATTTGTCTAAGGCCAGATCCCAAGGGGAAAATAAAAAAAAATAACATCATTTCATAGTTTAATGTATTTTTGGGCATGTACAGAATATCAGAACTTTTTAATATTATATCTTATTTGAGGCACACAGGATTCTGGGAGAATGGCAAGACAACATTAATATGATCCTTATTAATAGAATAAACTCCAGCCTCAAAGTAGTCCAGACCTATTCCAGGTCCTGTGGCTAGTAAGAGACAGAAGCAGTATTGGACCCAGTTAACTGCATCCTAATCCAGAAAGATTAAATATGCCCGGGTCACCAGAGTCACAGGGTGTCCATCTTTAGCTCTTACCCTGAGCGTATGTGGCTTCGATGCTGCCCACAGACAGGTGCAGGGGAATGTGCCTGCTTTCAGCTGGTAGAACGTTAATGACTCCTTGGAGAACAATGGAGTGGGCCTCATCAACATACCCACTGCTATAATAATGGATTCCAGGTGAAGTAAATTGGTAAGAAAATGAACCTGCCATAATATAAGATTGTACATAATAAATACAAGCAATTGATGCATCTTTGAAAAGAAATTTGTTCAAATTCACATGCAGATGGCAGGTTTCTTATGTTTCATATATTCAACAGAACGTAAGTGGTAAGGAAACGAGTCGGTGGCTATAAAGAGCTATTGTGTATAAATGAACTTACATTGAGGAAGACAAGATCCAGCTTTAACTTTTCTAGAAAAAGATGTCAAGTCTGGCATAACTTACCAAAGTTTAAAGAACAACTCAACAAGAAATGAACAATAAACAAATAATACTTAGTTTGTGTTCATGAGTAAAAAAGTTTCTAACTGCTACATGT
>NW_005313887.1:0-944 GCF_000412655.1 Myotis brandtii
AACATTTGTCAATAGGTTGCAGTGTTGAAAGCACAATACTCATGTCCAGACCCTTTAATTATGTGTCTGACATCATTTCCAAGTAGATATAACAATATCTGTTTTGTTTCTGTATAACAATATAAACATAAGGGTTTTTGGGTAAGGCGTAAATTCAGTCAACTTAGTTATAAGTGTTTGCTTATATTAACTCATTTCATACTTCCAACAATTGATGTGGTAGATGCTTTTATTTTTCCAGTTTTACTGATGAGGAAATTAGTGCAACTAAAGTTAAGTGACTAATCCTAGGTTACATAACTAGGAAGTGGCAGAGCTAGGATTTGAATCCAGGTCATTGGCTCCAGTCTGTCCTCTTACCCACTGTTACCCTGTTTCTTTAATAAGACTACTAATCATCTTATTCTTAATGCTAATTCTGGGCATTTGCAGGACTGTCTTGCATGGTTATTAATAAGCACTTTACCCAGTTTAGCCAGAATTCCTAGGGAGAATCATTGGCTTAGAAAAACCACATCTAATTTGAACAAATGAAGAATGAGCAGAGGTGGTGTCTCCTTTCACAAGGGTATCTGGATGAAGCTTAAATTCAGTTAACCTAATTATTAACCATTATCCCCTATTATGGAAAATTCTGTCATTGGATACAAGAAAATCTTCTGCGAAAGCTTGTCCCTCAGGAAATTTTTAGCACTGGTCTCAGAAGCCCAATTAAATATGATCAAAACTGTGTGTTGTGTCTTTATTTTTTTTAAGTTATACTTTAAAAAAATTTTGAAGGGAAATAATTTATAACATTAATGCAGTTGTCTTTGTATGTTAACACTGTGGGTAACTTTTTTTCTTTTTAAAAACACTTTTTTCTATATTTTTCTAAATATGAAAGTATTATTCTAAAAAGAATGTTTTGTATGAGTTCCCTATAAATGTTGGATATTAAACCC
>NW_005313888.1:0-944 GCF_000412655.1 Myotis brandtii
CGCAGCATTAGGAAGGTTGAGAACCACTGCCTTAAGGGCTTAAAAAAATTGTCTTCTCTGACCATCTGTTTCTAAAAACTCCTTTTGAAATCAATGACAGAAATGCCCAGTCTTTTGGTAGGTTCCAGTTTGTAAGCGTTCCTTACAAACCACAGCCTGCTCAGGGATCTTTGAATGTATTCAGTCTGACCAAGTCACAGATTTCTGAGAGTAGAATGTATTTGAGAATGTGAGTGCATGCCAGACAAGTTTTTTTTTTTTTTGTAAGACATCTTATCACAAACACTTTTCAAATGCATTTCAGCAAAACCTAGACACGGTAGACTGGGTTTCCCATTTCCTGGCAATATGTCTGGCACATGTAATTTAAAATAGTATATACAAAATTCAAATACATTTTGAGAAAAATCCTGGAACTTGAAACAAGATGAGCAATTGATGCCCAGTAGATTCACACCTAAACCTGGCAATTTTCTTCGTATCTTCACTCATCAGAAAGTGTTATAAACCAGACCCTGTGACCAAACACACCCTAATTCCCTTTGGTTGCCCTGTTTCATAATTCAAATGGCATTTTAAAAAAGGGAATTAAAAGTGGTGACATGGCTGGTCACTTACATCTAGCCCAGTGGCAAGTGGTACTAAGGAAAGATAGAGGCCTTTCTAGGCAAACTGAGGCAGTCATTGTGAAGTTGTAGGAAGACAAGACAAGGAGATAAGACCTTTAGGTCAAAGGACTGAGGTAGAATATGGAAAGTCCTCAGGATGGTATCAGAGACTGGATTTCACCAGCCATGGGAAGAACTGATACCTTTTAAGGTGGAGTGATTCCAAACTATCTTTGTAGCCTCACATTTCCCTTGCTGTAACCCCAGACCAACTTTGCTGTCATTGGGCAGATTCTTTCAGAAACTGGTTTGGGCATTTTATGCACTGATGGGCCT
>NW_005313889.1:0-944 GCF_000412655.1 Myotis brandtii
GCACCAATGTATCCACAATAGTAGTGACCAGGCCTCAGCCACCCACCCGGGAGGCTGCTCTGTACACCAGCAACAGTGGCAGCAGGCCAGGCCAGAGGCCAGCCCAACCCCCCACTACCCCTCAGCAGGCCAGGCCATCAGACAAATGAGCTGCAGACCAGCCCACCCAACACAGTGCCCTCACAGTTGCAGCCCAAGCACAAGAGCATACACAGCCCACACAGGGGATGCCCTGGAAAACCAGGCCCTGGTGACCAGGGGTTGTGCTACTGGCCCCATGGGACACCTGCTACATGAGGTCACTCTCCCAGTACCGTGAGACACACCTAATACACAGAAACAGAGTCTTAGGCCAAATGAGGAGACACAAAATTTCTTCCAAATTAGAAAACAAGACAAAACCCTAAAAGAAGCACTAAATAAAGTGGAGACAGGCAATCAACCAGATAAAAAATTCAAAGTAATGGTCATAAGAGTGCTCACCAAACTCAGGAGAGGAGTGGGTAAACACAGGGAGCACTTCAACAAAGAGATAAAAACATCAGAACTAAATAATACAATAATTAAAGGAAAATATACTAGAGAATATCAATAGCAAATATGAGGCAGAAGAACAGGTCAGCGACATGGTAGACAAAATAGTGGAAATCACCGAATTGGAAAACCAAAAATAAATAAATTTTTAAAATGAGGAGAGTGTAAGGAACCTCTGAGACAAAATTAGGCATTCTACCTTTTGCATTATAGAGTCCCAGGAGAAGAGAGGGAAAGGGACAGAAAACCTATTCAAAGAAATAATAAACAAAAACTTCCCTAACCTGGCAAAGGAAATAGGCATCCAAGTCCAGGAAGCACTGGAACATTCTCCAAGATAGACCACATTAGGCCACAGACAATTCTCAATGAATATATATATATAAAAGGCTAATATGCTAAGTGTCTCT
>NW_005313890.1:0-944 GCF_000412655.1 Myotis brandtii
AGAATCAATCTGCTCATAATGCACCCAAGAATTTTTTAGAAATTGGAGCCCTGGGCGAGTCACAATAGATCCTGACAGGAAGGACTATAAAAAGTCAAAGTTTTTTTCTCTAAGAATAATTATTCCCAACATACTAGATAGTGTACTTATTTGTTATGTTATGGTATATGTCCCCCCACAAACATGTAAGGTGGAGATTTTATCTCATTTGTTCATTTCTGTATCCCCAGCACTGAGAACATTATAGGCATTCAATAAATATTTGCTGAATGAATAAATGAGTGGATGAATGACGAACACATGTTATATTTCTATGCATGGACTTCCTTGATTTACCAAGGTAGCATTTAGTCTTTACATGGGGAACCAATAAGTTCAAATACAAAAATAACACCCAAAGTATCCAATTTCATAACAAGTAGAGAGTAGGAATGTAGTAAATACTTTCAAACCATAAGGCTGGAATGATTATAAATATTTCCAAATGTCCACTTTGCACTTTACAGAAAAATAGAAGGTGTGACTTTCCGAACCCTTTAATTTCCCAAGGAGATGGAGAAAAAAATATAAGCATCTTTGTGGATTGAGGGATACCTTCATCACTACCTGGGAATGATAGGTTATCTCCTTGTAATAAAAGTCTCTGCCTTGCACAATGCCTCACAAGTAGTAATTGTCTCAAGGAATGATTGAATTAATTAATGCTCCATATTGTCCACTTTAGTGAGTATTAATGCAAAAAATGTAATCAAGAAACACAAAATCAGGAGGTGTACAAACAAGATTCAGTGCCTTCTGTCTACTGCCTTTTAAAGCTGACTTTCAATTGGAATTTGTGATTGGGAAATCCCCTGGACATCTGGAAGATGTGCCTTCTTGTAGATAGTGTGATCAGGGTGGACATAGTTGGGATCACTCCTTAACCAGGCCAAGGAAAACCTGTG
>NW_005313891.1:0-944 GCF_000412655.1 Myotis brandtii
TCTTTTTCTTATTTTAAATAATTTTTTCTTCTCTTTTCTCAGGGGCCTAGATTGTTGGGCCAAAAGCGGAAGCCATCTGGGCTTGCTTGTCCAGAATTTTCTGTTCTCGTCTCTCAGGAAGGCTGGGAGAGAAAAGCATGGTTTCAGGAACTTCCCTGAGAACAGAAAGAGGTTCTAATTCCCACAGCAACCAGGGCCGAGGCAGCAGGGGACAGGGCCTCAGAGAATGGCCTGCAGGGCCCCCAGAGATCAGGACAACAGCGCTTCACCTGAGGGTTCATGTGCCTGAACAGTGAGCATGTCAGCAAGTGACAGCAGAAACCTAAGACCAGAGGACCCTCCCCAAATGCCTCAGGTTCCTGGAACCTCTGTGCAGCCCTGGAGGGCAGGCAGGAAGGAAGGGACTCCTCAGGGTGACTGAGGCCGAATTCCCCACCATCTTGTCAGGGTGGGTGCGGCTCACTGATGATTGCATTTGATTTTTCAAAATTAAAAAGGGGGTAGCATTCCTTATGACTCATGTAGTGAAGTCTAATTCATGCTCACTACCCTTGTTCTTCACACACATACACACATGGAAATACGCAGACTAGGATACAGAGAGCACATGAGCTTACAGACAGTTACAGGTTACAGTGCCATGCAGAATAATACACACACAAATGGCATACAGACAAAGGCACAATCACCCAACCCATACAAAACACACTCAGAGGTCAGACACACACCAGAACACACATAGTCAACACAAAGACACAGAACATCTCTCAGCTACCCATGCACACATATTACATACGGAGAAACAAAGACTTGTTTACAAACACACACACAGGACACCAACACACATCCACATCCACAAATAACACACAAAGACCTATGGATTTACAAACTAACACAGAAAGGCACACTCAATTGCACACACAAATCATCCATAGAAGTCCCTA
>NW_005313892.1:0-944 GCF_000412655.1 Myotis brandtii
CTGACCACCCTACTTAATTATGCAAACTGCCTTCTCTTCTGCCCTTGAGGGCTTGGTCCCTTTGGCCCTGTTCTAAATATCATCCCCTATCACATGACATCATCTATCTATTAGATGAATGGTCTGAATTCCCCTGCCAGAATGTAAGCTCCCTGAGGACAGATATCTTTGTTTTACTTACGCATTTACCCGAAGCCCCTGAAGCAGTGCCTGGCACAAAGTAGACATGGAATCAATATTTGTAGAACAAGTGAATGAATGTCCCAAACAACAGACACCCTCCTTGCCCATCCACCTAACTTGGAGTTCTGCCTATTTATTTGTTGAACTGAGAGAGCCCATGGCAGTACTGTATCAAGAGCGAGACAATAGCATTTCAGTTTTTCAGTTCATCTGCTCTGCTGACTGTGTGCGAGCCAGGGATCCTAAATGTCATACCAACAACTCTAGGTCTGGAAATAGAGTAAGCATGAGCAGTTAAAAACTCACAGCTTGTGTGGGGTATTCCGCAGTGCAGGCAGCAGCTGCTCTGTCCCACAGGCAAGCCCTCTGGGATAAGACAGCTGTCCCCACATCACATCAGAGGAGTCCTCATTTGGTTAGAAAATCTGACAAGATGTTCCCCTTTGCATCTTTGTTTATTCCTGTTCCAGAGAGAACGGCCAGGCACTTTAGTACCTAAACTTCAACTATAACAAAAATCAATCCCCAACTGCATACTGAAGTGAATGACACAAGAGCAAGAAGAACTTCTATCTATCGAGCGGGCTAGAGGGAATGGGATGCAATGCACAAGAGAAGGGACCTCTTCGGTGGGTATCACAGTCTCTACATTATAACTGGGGGCTAGGGGGAATGGTAGTGGGAAGATGAGGGAAGAAGGTATGAACCATTTTCTTGGAGAGTAGGTGTGGGAAACCACCTATTGTCTTCACTAGCAGAGA